>NC_045974.1:9757583-9982583 GCF_010909765.2 Amblyraja radiata
TTGGTTGGGGTGCTACCAATTCCATCTCCAGCTGTGGAGGGAGATGGAATGCACAGGAGGCATCATTATTACAAACACTGGGCATAAACTACCTGGAAATGTTAAGTGCATTCCATTGCCTTAAGCCATATTGTTCTGGGTTAAATCACCAGCATGTTAGACTACAAATTGACAACACCACCGTGGTAGCATATATCAACCATATGGGTGGAAACAAATCGACGTCATGTGACAATCTGGCCAACACAATTTGGCAATGGTGTATCCAGAGAGATATTTGAATATCAGCTACCTACTTACCAGGTAAACTAAATTTAGTGGCAGACACCAGGTCACGCAAATTCAATGAAAACACTGAATGGATGTTGGATAAAAATGTATTTGCTGAAATTACAGCATGGTATGGAACACCAGATATCGATCTTTTCGCATCCAGGCTCAATCACCAGTTATCAAATTATGTTTCATGGGAAAGACCTGAGGCAGCGGCAACAGATGCATTTTCGCTGCATTGGGGGAAATTGTTTATTTATGCATTCCCTCCTTTCTGCCTCATCAGTCGGGTATTAAGGAAAATACAGCACGACTCTGCGTCTGGTATTTTGATAGTACCCGATTGGCCTACTCAACCATGGTTCCCGGTGATACTAGACATGGTATTAGAACCATGCATCACCATCCATCATAGACCTAATTTACTGGTCCATCCGGTAACAAAGGAAAGATCACCCACAGATCTATGAACATCCCGTCTGTTCTGGAATTCCTGGCAAGCCTCCATTACGATGAGAGGCTCAGTCATAGTGCCATCAACTGCGCCAGAAGTTCTCTGTCAACATACCTGTGGCAAGGAACAGAGCGACATTCTGTTGGGAACCCTGGTAACCAAACTCATGAGGGGCATTTTAACGTTAATCCCCCAAGAACCAGGTACTCCCAAATATGGGATGTGAGCATTGTACTGCCCATGTTAAGAAACTGGTCTCCAGCTACAGCTCTGTCCCTACAGAAACTGACTATGAAAACAGTCATGCTGATGGCCTTGGTCACGGCACAAAGGGTCCAGTCACTACAGAACCTAAGGCTGGACAACATGAATATTTCATCTGGAAATTTAACTTTTCACATCAATGAATTAGTCAAACAGAACTGACAGGGGTCAGCAGGCCTAAAAACAGAATTCGGGGCATACCCGACAGATGATCGTCTCTGTCTTGTAACACACTTACTATTATATATGGAGTATACTAAGATCATCAGAGGGTAAGAAATGTCACTTTAATCAGCTACAAACAGCCACTCAAAACAGTGACAGTCCAGACCATCTCTAGATGGCTAAAACAGGTCCTAATAAGGCTGGAGTAGACACTAGCATTTTAAATCTCACTCCACCAGGGCTGCCGCTACATCGGCAGCTATGAAGTTGGATGTTCCTATGGACCAAATCCTCAAGACAGCAGGATGGTCAACGGAGAAAACTTTCCAATGATTTATAACAAACCAGTCATTGAACCTGGAACATTTGCAGAAACAATTTTAAGTTCTGTAATATAATTTACCCCATAAATAGGGGCTATAATTTGGTGTTAATATATTTATCGTTGGGGTTTCAATATCGTATTGATGTCTAATGATGTTAACACTATTCTCCCCATAATCATGTGACTCCGAAGTAAAATAGTAAGATTAAACGAGAACTTACCAGTTTGAAGTTAAAACTATTTCCATATGGCTGAAACAGGTTTTAACAACAGTGGATACTAACATATTCAAATCTTCAATGCTGCAACTACATCGGCAGCTATGGAGTTGGATGTACCAATGAACCAAATCCTCGAGACAGCAGGATGGATCAGGGGAAAATGTTCCAACTATTCTACCACAAACCAGTAGTTAAACTGGAACTTTGCAGAGCCAATTTTAAGTTCTGTAATATAATTTCACCCCATAAATAGGGGCTATAATTTGTTGTTAACAATTTATCATCGATTTCAATGTTGGATTCATGTCTAAACATGTTAACACAATTCCTCCCACAGTCAATTAAGGCAGATGTGATGCATGGACTCGTTTCCACGGCATGAAATCACAGAACTTTGAAATCTTCACGTAGTCACTCACGTGACTCCGAAGTAAAATAGTAAGATTAAACGAGAACTTACCAGTTTGAAGTTTGATCGTTATTTTATGAGGAGTAACGTTGAGGGATTACGTGCCCTCCGCTCCCACCCTTGATCATATACTCAACTGGTATCTCTTCTCTAATCTTACTATGTTTAGTCATTACAGTTATCTGTGATTTCACACCGCTGCTTTGAAGAATGACACGCATGCGTCCTGGCGGGGTTCTTCACGTAATCCCTCAACGTTACTCCTCATAAAATAACGATCAAACTTCAAACTGGTAAGTTCTCGTTTAATCTTACTATTTCTGGAGAGCATGGATAGGTAACGTTTCGGGTCGGGACCCTTCTTCAGACTCTTCAGAATAGCACGCAACAAAATATTTTAACTGTACCTCGGTACACGTTACAATAAGCTAAACTGAACGTAACTGAGATCTGAGTAAGTAGATGGGCACTGCACATGTTGAGTCTAGTGAATTAACTTTCCTTAAGCAGTCTGAGGAAAGGTCCTGATCCGAAACATCACCCATCATTTCATCTCGGGACTCAAATAGAGAAAGCTAGTAGACAGAATGGGAGGCAGGAAGCAGAAAAGGGAAGCACTCGGGCACAAGAGGAGAAAGAAAAAAAAGGAAATAAACAGAGAATAAGAGGCGGGGGTTTTCTTAAATGTGCATATTTTAATGCTAGGAGCATTGTAAGAAAGGTGGATGAGCTTAGAGTCTGGATAGACACCTGGAAGTATGATGTTGTGGCGATCAGTGAAACATGGTTGCAGAAGGGCTGTGATTGGAAACTAAATATTCCAGGATTTTGTTGCTTCAGGTGTGATAGAATTGGAGGGGCAAGAGGTGGAGGTGTTGCATTGCTAGTCAGGGAAGATATTACAGCAGTGCTTTGGCAGGATAGATTGGAGGGCTCATCTAGGGAGGCTATTTGGGTGGAACTGAGAAGTGGGAAAGGTATAGCAACACTTATAGGGGTGTATTATAGACCGCCAAATGGGGATCGGGAATTGGAAGAGCAAATATGTAAGGAGATAGCAGATATTAGTAGTAAGCACAAAGTAGTGATTGTGGGAGATTTCAACTTTCCACACATAGACTGGGAAACACATTCGGTAAATGGGCTGGATGGTTTGGAGTTTGTAAAATGTGTGCAGGATAGTTTTTTTGCAGCAATACATAGAGGTACCTACTAGAGGAGGGGCAGTGTTGGACCTCCTGTTAGGAAATGAGACGGGACAGGTGGCGGAGGTATGCGTTGGGGAGCACTTCGGGTCCAGTGATCACAATACCATTAGTTTCAATATAATTATGGAGAGGGTCAGAACTGGACCTAGGGTTGAGATTTTTGATTGGAGAAAGGCTAACTTTGATGAGATGCGAAATGATTTAAAAGGAGTGAACTGGGACATTTTGTTTTATGGGAAGGATGTAGAAGAGAAATGGAGGACATTAAAGGGGAAATTTTAAGAGTACAGAATCTTTATGTTCCTGTTCGGTTGAAAGGAAACAGTAAAAAGTGGAAAGAGCCCTGGTTTTCAAGGGAAATTGGACATCTTGTTCGGAAAAAGAGGGAGATCTACAATAATTATAGGCAGCATGAAGTAAATGACGTGCTTGAGGAGTATAAGGAATGTAAAAAGAATCTTAAGAAATAAATTAGAAAAGCTAAAAGAAGACATGAGGTTGCTTTGGCAAGTAAGGTGAAAGTAAATCCAAAGGGTTTCTACAGCTATATTAATAGCAAAAGGATAACGAGGGATAAAATTTGTCCATTGGAGAGATGGAGTGGACAGCTATCTGCAGAGCCAAAAGAGATGGGGGAGATAGTGAACAATTTATTTTCTTCGGTATTCACTAAGGAGAAGGATATTGAATTATGTGAGGTAAGGGAAACTAGTAGAGTAGCTATGGATACTATGAGTTTCAAAGTAAAAGAAGTACTGACACTTTTGAAAAATATAAAAGTGGATAAGTCTCCAGGTCCTGACAGGATATTCCCCAGGACATTGAGGGAAGTTAGTGTAGAAATAGCCGGGGCTATGACAGAAATATTTCAAATGTCATTAGAAACGGGAATAGTCCCCGAGGATTGGCGTACTGCGCATGTTGTTCCATTGTTTAAAAAGGGTTCTAAGAGTAAACCTAGCAATTATAGGCCTGTTAGTTTGACTTCAGTGGTGGGCAAATTAATGGAAAAGATACTTAGAGATAATATATATAAGCATCTGGATAAACAGGGTCTGATTAGGAACAGCGCAATGGATCAGCGTTCGCGTCGCGCCCCCCGTCAGTACCCAGGCTCGCCTGGGGAAGCCAATGATCCTCCCAGCAGACTAAATTCTACAAGACGACGCCTGAGAGCCAAGTCAAAGAATCCTAGTCATTATCCCAAAGCCGAAAGCAGCAACAACGACCAGCCTCAAGAGCACCTAGCAGTTGCACCTGCTCTCCGAATACTACAACTGAATGTTGAAGGCCTCTCTGCAGCCAAGTGACACCTCATCGAAGTCCTCGCCCACCAACACTCCATCGACGTCATCTGTCTCCAAGAGACTCACGTTGGGCACAGAGGAAGCGGGCCATTACACCATCAATGGCTTTGATCTTCTTTGCTATTCAGGACTGGACAAGGCCCCTGCTTGGCCAGCCTTCACAAATGGGGCAGCAGCCCAACCGCACGGTGTGCTTGTTCAAGAGGCAACTGCTTGGCTAAAGGACTTTGCATTCGCTAAATAAATAAATTAGGAACAGTCAGCATGGATTTGTGCCTGGAAGGTCATGTTTGACTAATCTTCTTGAATTTTTTGAAGAGGTTACTAGGGAAATTGACGAGGGTAAAGCAGTGGATGTTGTCTATATGGACTTTAGTAAGGCCTTTGACAAGGTTCCTCATGGAAGGTTGGTTAAGAAGGTTCAACTGTTGGGTATAAATGCAGGAGTAGCAAGATGGATTCAACAGTGGCTGAATGGGAGAAGCCAGAGGGTAATGGTGGATGGTTGTTTGTCGGGTTGGAGGCAGGTGACTAGTGGGGTGCCTCAGGGATCGGTGTTGGGTCCTTTGTTGTTTGTCATGTACATCAATGATCTGGATGAAGGTGTGGTAAATTGGATTAGTAAGTATGCAGATGATACCAAGATAGGGGGTGTTGTGGATAATGAAGAGGATTTCCAAAGTCTACAGAGTGATTTAGGCCATTTGGAAGAATGGGCTGAAAGATGGCAGATGGAGTTTAATGCTGATAAATGTGAGGTGCTACACCTTGGCAGGACAAATCAAAATAGGACGTACATGGTAAATGGTAGGGAATTGAAGAATATAGTTGAACAGAGGGATCTGGGAATAACCGTGCATAGTTCCTTGAAGGTGGAATCTCATATAGATAGGGTGGTAAAGAAAGCTTTCGGTATACTAGCCTTTATAAATCAGAGCATTGAGTATAGAAGCTGGGATGTAATGTTAAAATTGTACAAGGCATTGGTGAGACCAATTCTGGAGTATGGTGTACAATTTTGGTCGCCCAATTATAGGAAGAATGTCAACAAAATAGAGAGAGTACAGAGGAGATTTACTAGAATGTTGCCTGGGTTTCAACAACTAAGTTACAGAGAAAGGTTGAATAAGTTAGGTCTTTATTCTCTGGAGCGCAGAAGGTTAAGGGGGGACATGATAGAGGTCTTTAAAATGATGAGAGGGATAGACAGAGTTGACGTGCATCAGCTTTTCCCTTTGAGAAAAGGGAAGATTCAAACAAGAGGACATGACTTCAGAATTAAGGGACAGAAGTTTAGGGGTAACATGAGGGGGAACTTCTTTACTCAGAGAGTGGTAGCGGTGTGGAATGAGCTTCCAGTGGAAGTGGTGGAGGCAGGTTCGTTGGTATCATTTAAAAATAAATTGGATAGGCATATGGATGAGAAGGGAATGGAGGGTTATGGTATGAGTGCAGGCAGGTGGGACTAAGGGAAAAAAGTTGTTTGGCACGGACTTGTAGGGCCGAGATGGCCTGTTTCCGTGCTGTAATTGTTATATGGTTGTTATATGAGATGCTGCCTGACCCGCTGAGTTATGCCTCTGTCCCACTTAGGAAACCTGAACAGAAACCTCTGGAGACTTTGCGCCCCACCCAAGGTTTCCGTGCAGTTCCCGGAGGTTTTTGTCAGTCTCCCTACCTGCTTCCACTACCTGCAACCTCCGGCTACCACCTGCAACCTCCGGGAACTGCATGGAAACCTTGGGTGGGGGGCAAAGTCTCCAGAGGTTTCCGTTCAGGTTTCCTAAGTGGGACAGGGGCATTTCTCCAACACTTTGTGTCTAACTGTCTTTAAATGCTGTTGTTATGATATTGCAGGAACATCCGCCTGTTGAGTTCTGTACATTTCTGTACTCAACTGAAATGTCAGCCTAGATTTTCAGCTTAACAGTTTGGATTGGATCCAAAGAATGTGTTTCCATGAACCCGTACAGCTATGTTTGACAAGTTCGAGGCACTATTTGAAAAGACCTGGACATTTCATTCAGTGAATCTACGAGGAACTGTCTGCTATTAGATTATTGTTTCATTTGGTGATTATCTGTTGACATTTTGCAGTATTCAGTTGAAGCTTTTTCACACAGAGAGCTGTGAGTCTGTGGCATTCTCTGCCTCAGAGGGCAGTGGAGGCTGGATTCTTTCAAGAGAGAGCTAGATAGGGCTCTTAAAGATAGCGGAGTCAGTGGAAATGGGGCAAAGGCAGGAACGGGGTACTGATTGGGGATGATCAGCCCTGATCACATTGAATGGCGGTGCTGGCTCGAAGGGCCGAATGGCCTACACCTGCACCTATTGTCTATTGTCTATTGAAATTAGAATATATTTGCAACATGACATTCTCTCATAGATTAGAATGTGAAGAACAGTAGCAGATAAATATATTCTCCTTCCATCGCTACAGCATTGAGGGATTCTAGTCTAATCTTGTTTTAGATATAACCAAGAAGAATGTATTACTGTTATTTTTAACATTTGTTAATCCGCCAAAATAAAGAGGCCAATGTTCGCTTCCGGCGATAAGGATGTGGACTTTGTGAACTAACCATTCAGTTGAAATGATGTTCTGGCCTTGTCTCGCTTACAAGGTATAGACACTAAATATAGACACTAAATTCTGGAGTAACTCAGCGGGACAGGCGGCATCTCTGGTGAGAAGGAATGGGTGACATTTGATATTTTGGGTTGAGAACTTTCTTCAGACACTCCACACCCCCCCACCTCTACTTTCAGTCGGAAGAAGATTTTCCGACCAGAAACGTCACCTGTTCTTTTACTCCAGAGATGCTGCTGCCTGACCTGCTGAGTTACTCCGGCATTTTGTGTCTATCTTGAACATGATATTCGATGTTTCTTCTGGAGTTGTGCAGTATTTGACATACGCTTCCTTGCAGAATTTGCCAGCTGCCTAGTTCTATGTCCAGCCACTTTCACATCCGCTCCCCTGCACACGAGGGGTGATTTACAGGGGCCAATTAACCTACAAACTCACCGCCTGTGGGCAGAAACCGGAGCAGTCGGAGAAAATTCAAGAGTTGACTGGGAGAACGTGCAAACTTCACACATTCAGCATCTGCGGTCAGGATCGAACCTGGGTCTCTGGCGCCGTGCGGCAGCAGTTCTACTACTTGCACCGATTATGTCATAGTTAAATAGATATTTGTCAGAAACATACAACATCATGTCATGTTTGGGGTGGCACGGTGGAGCAGCAGTAGGGTTGCTGCCTAAAGGGCCTGTCCCACTTTCACAACCTAATTTACGACCTTTTTTTACTCGTGGACATTTTTCATCGTGCTAGAAAAAACGCCCCGACCTACTTGATGTCACGAGTACCTACTACCTACCTACGACCTCCTACGACCTCGTGACGACCATGCTGCGAGTATGAGTCAAGGGCCAACTCGCCAGAGGTCATGAATTAGGTCGTGAGAGTGGGACAAGCCCTTTACAGCGCCGGAAACCCGTGTTCGATCCTGCCCATGGGTCTGTACGGAGTTTGTACATTCTCCCCGTGGCCTGCGTGGGTTTCCAATGACGTGCAGTTTTGCAGGTTAATTGGCTCGGTATAATTGTAAATTGCCCCTGGTGTGTATAGGATAGTGTTACTATAGTCCAAAGGTACATCATGGAAACAGGCCCTTTGGCCCACCAGCGATCCCCGCACATAACACTATCCTACACACACTAGGGACAATTTTTACAATTACCAAGCCAATTCACCTACAAACCTGTACGTCTTTGGAGTGTGGGTGGAAACCGAACATCTCGGAGAAAACCCACGCGGTCACGGGGAGAACGTATGAACTCCGTACAGACAGCACCCACAGTCAGGATCAAACCCGGGTCTCTGGCGCTGCGAGCCCTGTAAGGCAGCAATTCTAGCGTGCCTGAGACAAAAGGATGAGATGATTAAAGAAAAATGAAAGAATTATCCAAATTTCTGCCACAATTGTACACACATATTAGATGGAGATACATGGACATACTTGCTCCTCCACACTAATGAAGCCATGTATCCATAACGCACATTAGACCTCACATTTATGAATCTTTCCTGTCCAAACCATTGACAATTTGAGATACAGTTTGTGGATTTACCCTCTGATTGCAACTTGTCATGCTGTGGGAGAACTACCTGCCTGACATTAAATATTTAATTTTCCAATTAGAAAATTTTATTCCCGCAGAATTTAATTAGTCTTGGATATTTTTATTATGGTTATTCAATTTTTAAATTTTCTCTTTTTCACATCTCTCCTGATTCCGCTTTTCTGTACAAATTCCCTATTTAGATTTGTGCTAAATATTACAATATAATTTCAACTGCAAAGTCATAGAGAGTCGTAGAGAATCATAGTCACACAGATGGGAAACAGGCCCTTCGGCCCAACTTGCCCACACCGACCAACATGTCCCATCTACACTTTTCCTACCAGCCTGCGCTTGGCCCATATCCCATTAAACCATGTACCTGTCTAAATGTTTCTTAAACGTTGCCTTGCCTAGTCCCTGCCTCGACTACCTCCTCCGGCAGCTCGTTCCATACACCTCCCACCCTTTGTGTGAAAAAGTTACCCCTCAGGTTCCTATTAAATTCCAAACCCCCCCCCCCCCCCTCACCATCTCAATGAAGATTCTTCAGTCTGCTTATTTAAAGAGGACACTGCTTTTTCTGTTCACTAAAGTGCTGGGTTCCTTGTGGAGATGTTCAATCAGATTCCTGACGATAACTAATCTCCACTCCAAAGCTGGCAAAGGTTTCGTGGGCTGTTGTTTCCTTGCAATTCTGGGCAATTTCAGGGGCAGACAGCTTTGTTTCCAGCTGAACGAACCTGAAGCTGAAGTTAAAGCTGAATTAATAATGGATGTCGAGATTAATTGTAACGCTCCACTGATTATCCACTGTTGCACCGGTTTAGTATAGTTTAGTTCAGAGGTACAGATGGAAACAAGCCCTTCGGCCCACTGAGTCCGCACAGACCTGCACGCTAACACTGTCCCACACACACTGGGGACAATTTACATTTATACTGAGTCAATTAACCTACAAACCTGTACATCTTTGGAGTGTGGGAGGAAACCGAAGATCTTGCTGGCGATCCTTTCGCTGGCGATCCTCGGCAAATGATCGCCAGCTCCGCGATGGTAAGTCCGCTCCGCGCCTGCGGCTTGAAGCTCCGGGCCGGTCTCCAGGACAGGCCACACCAATCCAAGTTGTTAGGCTGCAGGTGGGGACGGAAATGCGACACGGAAACAAATCGCATATCCGTTGAGGTAGGTTAGCACGCTGCAAAAGCTTTTCACTGTACCTCAGTACACGTGACTATAAATAAACTAAATAAACTTAATACTGTCATTGATATATTGCATGAGGATTATTTCAACCAGGTCAGACTAAAATCCAGTTTTGTTGTGGATTACCTAAAGATTACCACCAAATGATGATGTGTAAAGATGCAAACATTCTCTGCTGCCATTTGCTGAATATATGGGCTTGTTGGACTGTAGTAAATTGGTCGGCTCGGACTCAGTGGGCCGAGGTGCCTATTTCCACGCTGTATTTCTAAAGTCTGAATTTTAAAGCAGCAAATTGTGGGACATCTGAAAAGTTCTGTCTGCATGTAGTTTGTATGTTCTCCCCGTGACCGCGTGGGTTTTCTTTGGTTCCGAGATCTTCGATTCCGAGATCTTCCTCCCATACTCCAAAGACGTACAGGTTTGTAGGTTAATTGGCTTGGTATAAATGTAAATTGTCCATAGTGTGTGTAGGATAGTGTTAGTGTGCGGGATCGCTGGTCGGTGCGGATCGAAGGGCCTGTTTCTGCACTGTATTTCTGAACTAAACTAAACTAAACTACTTGGAAAGGTCCCACAGTGAGGAAGTTGAAAGCCAGCGTGACTCTGATCTACACTGTCATCTAGTTTGCTTTTTCCCAGAGGTATTTATTCTTCTCCATTCCATTTTTTCATGCCGTCAACAAATACTTTGGTTTCAAAAACTGAAACTCGTGCTTCCTCACAGTGTAAGTGCTGAGATAGTCATTCTTTGTTCCGCTGGGCTGCCTGCCGTTCCTTCCTGTTTTGCTCAAATGACTGTTGTGAGAGCAGTGGGGAGTGGGATGTTGGATAAGCACAAAACCGTGTGTGTGTGTGTGCGTGCATGCGTGCGTGTATATGTGTGCGCAAATGTGTGCGTGTGCAGGTGCAAATGTGTGCGCGCGCGAATGTGTGCGTGTGCGTGTGCGAATGCGTGTGTGCGAATGTGTGTGTGTGTAAATGTGTGTGTGAATGTGTGTATGCGCGAATGAGTGTGTGTGTGTGTGCGAGTGTGTGTGTGCGAGTGTGTGTGTGAGAATGTGTGTGTGTAAATGTGTGTGTGAATGTGTGTATGTGCAAATGTGTGTGTGTGTGAATGTGTGTGTGTGTGAATGTGTGTGTGCGAATGTGTGTGTGTGTGCGAATGGGTGTGTGCGTTGGAAGGTGTGTATGCGAATGTGTTTGTGAGTGTGTGTGTGAATGTGTGTGTGTGCGAGTGTGTGCGTGTGAATGTGTGTATGTGCGAGTGTGTGTCTGTGCGAGTGTGTGTGTGGGCAAATGTGTGTGTGTGTGTGTGTGTGTGTGAATGTGTGTGTGTAAATGTGTGTGTGTGAATGTGCGAATGTGTGTGTGTGTGTGTGTGTGAATGTGTGTGTGTGTGCGAATGTGTGTGTGTGTGTGTGCGAATGGGTGTGTGCGTGTGAAGGTGTGTATGCAAATGTGTTTGTGAGTGTGTGGGTGAATGTGTGTGTGTGTGTAAATGTGTGTGTGTGAATGTGCGAATGTGTGTGTGTGTGTGTGTGTGTGTGTGTGTGTGTGTGTGTGTGTGTGTGTGTGTGTGTGTGTGTGTGTGTGTGTGTGAATGTGTGTGTGTGTGCGAATGTGTGTGTGTGTGTGTGTGTGCGAATGTGTGTGTGTGTGCGAATGTGTGTGTGTGTGTGTGCGAATGGGTGTGTGCGTGTGAAGGTGTGTATGCGAATGTGTTTGTGAGTGTGTGGGTGAATGTGTGTGTGAATGTGTGTCTGTGCGAGTGTGTGTGTGTGCAAATGTGTGTGTGTGAATGTGTGTGTGTGAATGTGTGTGCAAGTGTGTGTGTGTGTGTGTGTGTGTGTGAATGTGTGTGCAAGTGTGTGTGTGTGTGTGTGTGTGTGTGTGCGAATGTGTGTATGTGCGCGCAAAGTCTCTAAAGTCTCTAAAGATCTAAGGAATAGGTGACTATTGGGTCAAGACCCTTCTTCACCTATTCCTTTTTTAGTAGATTTATTTCTATGAAATTCAGAGGTTCTGACGGACCAAAGCTTAAAAAAGACAAAATATTTGGAGATCTCGTTTTAAACCAACAGAAGATAACGGCCTTCCAAATTGTGAACCTTTTTATTGGCAAGGAATTTCTCCCCGGGAATTCTAGGAAACCTAAATAGAGGTGAATCACAGTATTGGGATGGTATGGTGGCGCAGCGGTAGGGTTACTGCCTTACAGCGCCAGAGACCCGGGTTTGATCCTGACCACGGGTTCTGTCAGTACGGAGTTTGCACGTTCTTCCTGTGATTTGCGTGGGTTTTCTCCGGGTGCCCCGGTTGCCTCCCGCACTCCAAAGACATACATGTTAGTAGGTTAATTGGCTTCTGTGAATTGTAAATTGGCCCTAGTTTGTGCAGGATAGTGCTAGTGTATGGGGAGATCGCTGGTCGGCATGGACTTGGTGGGCCGAAGGGCCTGTTTCTGTGCTGTATCCCTGAACTAAACTAAAACTGTTCTTGCCCAGGTCAGATACATTGAACCTACAAGCAGAATATAAATTGAATTTGGCTGATCAAACTCAGAGTGCAGATTATATTTCACAACCACTTCAAATAAAGATAGCTTGTTTTCCACTCCCTGCATTATTAAATAAGGACTTTAGTCACATACAAGGGAGATAATGCTATGTTTGCACTTGTCAGCCAAATGTGGTTTACATTCCAAAATGCCACTGAAGCCAGTTTCCATCTGCTGTTTGTCAGCCTTCTCCAGTGCACTGTTATCTTTGCAAAAGCTATCAAGACGTGGACACCATTTTATAATTTCAGCAAATAAACTTTGCAGTTGTTTAGTTTAATTTAGAGATACAGCGTGGAACCAGGCCCTTCGGCCCACCGAGTCCATGCCAACCAGCAATCACCCCGTACACTAGCACTATCCTACACACTAGGGACAATTTATAATTTTACCAAGCCAATTAACCTACAAACCTGCACGTCTTTGGAGTGTGGGAGGAAACTGCAGATCCTGGAGAAAACCCACGCGGTTCACAGCCCGTGGTCAGGATCGAACCTGGGTTTCTGTCACTGTACGGCAGCAACCTTACCGCTGTGCCACTGTGTCACCTTTTATTTTAGTTTGCATGGTCGTCTAAAGAAGTCCAGTGTGGTATCTCTTTTCATGGCTTCACTGCACTGAAGTTCCTTGTGATGTTTTCCTGTGTTATAAGTGCGATAATAAGGGGATTTTATTCTTGTACACAACAAAACATTTCATCTTCCACATAAGGTGACTGAGATTTAATATCTAATATTAATCCATCATTTTTCTCTTCCTCGGAATCTCATCTGGATCCGGAGCAATGAAATGAAACAATCCAATTAATCCAAATACACTGAGACTCGAACACTCAACTCCCATTCTTTAACATCCCTCACACTCATTAAGATGTCAGAATTATGGAGCATAATATCTGTCTCTCTGACTGGGAAAATAACAAAACTATTTTTGTCTTTTTGGAGGGAGGAACTGCAGGTGCTGGTTTAAACCAAAGATAGACACAAATGCTGGAGTAACTCGGCAGGACAGGCAGCATCTCTGGATAGAAGGAATGGGTGACGTTTCGGTTCGAGACCCTTCTTCAGGCTGTCTAAAGGAGGGTCTCGACCCGAAACGTCACACATTCCTTCTATCCAGAGATGCTGCCTTTTTGTCTTTGTCATGCATAAAATAATCATCCTTATCAATGGTTTAGTCACAATCATTCATCTGGTTCCAATGAAACACCATGATTTTTCCCTCAATCCAACTCTAGATGTGTCAAAGAGTGACACAAAGTTCTGGAGTAAAAGGCCTGTCCCACGAGCATGTGACTGCATGCGGCAAGCGTGACCTAACGTGGTCGCTTGAGCCGTACGGCCTCGCGGGGCCGGTCCCACTTCGATCGCTGGAGCCGTATGGAGTTGTGCGGAGCTGGTCCCGACATCGCGCGAGGCTCCGAAAAACTGACACTGTCCAAAAATTCTGTGTGGGAATGGCCTGCCGGCCCGCAGCCGCATTGAGGCTGTACGCACCGCCTCGACGGGCGTGCGCAGCGTCTCGACACCGTACGCAGCGTCTTGACGCCGTACGCAGCGTTTTGATGCCGTATGTCACACGCAAACTTCCCGCGGACTTCGCTCGAACTTCACGTCAACCCGTACAGATCACTCGACCTCCGCGCGGCCCTCGCTTCCGGTTTGCTCGCGCTTGCCGCATGCAGTCGCATGCTCGTGGGATAGGCCCTTAACTCATTCAGTGGGTCAGGCAGCATCTCTGGAGAACGCGGATGGATGACTTTTCGGGCCATGACCTATCTTATCATTTTGTGTAAACCATCATCTTTGTTTAGTTTAGTTTAGAGATACAGCGCGGAACCAGGCCCTTGGACCCACTGAGTCTGCGTCGACCAGCGATCCCCGCACACTAACACTATCCTACACAGACTAGGGACAATTTACAATGATACCAAGCCAATTAACCTACAATCCTGTGAGTCTTTGGAGTGTGGGAGGAAGCCGAAGGTCTCGGAGAAAACCCACGCAGTTCCTTGTTTCTGTATGTCAAAGAACGGATGCACACACACAATACCTGGCTGGTTCCTGCTGCTCTATCTGATAAATATTGTTTTAAATTGAAATCCTCTGCAATTACCTCAGCTGAAAAGTTAAAAAAATATATAGACAGATATCGAAAGCCCCAGTCATGACGTTCTACCGAGACGATCACAATCCATTTTAGTGAAGTTGTTGAGGAAAAATGTCAATGAAGAATTAAAGGATGTTCCTTTAGGATGGAGGTGAGGGTAGATTTCGTTTGTCAGGGAGTGGTTAGACTTGACTTTAGACCTCAGAGACTTCAGTGTGTAGGGAGTGGACGAGAAAGTGAGATAACAGAGGACTAAAGTAAATGGGTGATCAATGATTGGCGTGGACTCGGTGGGCCGAAGCCCTTGTTTACATGCTGTATCTCTAAACTAAACTCAGGCAATTTGCTGGAGATTACTTTTCTATTCCTTAAATAGACTGTTAGCTGAATAAATTGACTTTGCTGCTGAATAACATCGCCCGGGGGGTATCGCCTCAGCGCAGAGGGAGAAGAGGAGGGAAGAGACTGGAGACCTAAGACTTTTGCCTCCATCACAGTGAGGAGATGTTGGGTGGACTCACTGTGGTGGATGTTAATATGTGTTTATTGTTGTTTTTTATTGTATTGTATTGTATGTATGACTGCTTCAATTTCGTTCAGACTTCGGTCTGAATGACAATAAAGGCTATCTAATCTAATCTAAAGAATAGACAACTTCTCATGAGTCATACATCCCACATTCCTCCAATCTGTTAACTGACACTAATGGTTTTAGTTTTCTTCTGAGGGAAATGTGCACATTTGTAAAACAATTGTTTCAGAGGTTGTTCAGCAATTATTATTACCAACATTGCATTGGGAAAAAAAAAATGAAAAAAAACATTTAGTTTTAGAGATATAGCATTTTAGAGAACAGGCTTTTCGGCCTACTGAGTCCACGTTGGCCAGCGATCACCAATACATTAGTTCTATCCCACACACTAGGAACAATTTGCAGAAGCCAATTAACCTACAAATTTGCAGGTCTTTGGTATGTTGGAGAAATTGGAGCACGTGGAGTAATGGGGTGGCGCAGCGGTAGAGTTGCTGCCCAACAGCGCCATAGACCCGGGTTCGACCCTGGCTAATGGTGCTGTATGTACGGAGTTTGTCTGTTCTCCCCGTGACCTGCGTGGATTTTCTCCGGGATCTCCAGTTTCCTCCCACACTACAAAGACGCACAGGTATGTGGGTAAATTGGCTCGGTAAAATTTTAACTTGTTCCTAGTGTGTGTAGGATGGTGTTAGTGCGTGGGGATCGCTGGTCAGCACGGAATCGGTGGGCCGAAGGGCCTGTTTCCAAGCTGTATCTCTAAACTAGAAAAAATAAACTAAAACCCACGCGGTCACAGGGAGAACGTACAAACTCCATACAGACAGCACCCTTGACTCCTGGCTGAATGGGCGCAAATGTTTTAATCCGAGCTGGTGCTAAAGCAATGGTAGTACATCACATATACAGAGCCTTAAACAGTCATGAGGAAGTATTTATACAGAAGGCAACTGGGAAACTGAAGGCAAATCACTGACAGCAGGAAAGACTCAAAGTGCTGGAGTAACTCAGCGGGTCAGGGAGCAACTCGGAAGAAAAAAGGAACAGTTGATGCTTCAGTAGTTCAGCTGGACAGGCAGCATCTCTGGAGAGAAGGAATGGGTGACGTTTCGGGCCGAGACCCTTCTTCAGAATTTTATATTTTGTGTCTATCTTCGGCTGAAACCAGCAACTGCAGTTCCATCCTGCACACACTGTAATAACACAGCATATATTCAGTCTGAAGAAGGGTCTTGACCTGAAACATCAGTCTGAAGATGGGTCTTGACACGAAACGTCACCTATCCATGTTCTCCAGGGATGCTGCCTTACCTTTAGTATATTTTATTTTAGTTTAGTTTAGATTAGTTTGAGTTTAGGTTATCATCACGTGTACAGTGAAGAAAGCTACTTTCAGTCTGACGAATGGGTCTCACCTCACCTGTTCCTGCTCTCCAGAGATGCTACCTGTCCCGCTGAGTTAACTCCAGCTTTTTGTGTCTATCTTCGGTTTAAACCAGCATCTGCAGTTCCTTTCAACACAGGTAACATTTCGGGATGAGAACCTTCTTCAGTGGCATCTGCATTACTAGCCGATTATGACTGTGCATGCTGTTCTATGCTTCACACTGTTACAGCATCGCTTGAGCTCATTCATACAACAAAACCTGCCAATTCTACATGAATGCTGACTTTATTTTCAGCCTTAATTAAGTTTTTTCTCTCCCTATGCTGCATTAATTACTTTAAAAAGGATTCCCATTGATTACTTGTTTGATCCATTGAAAAAAAGGTTCCTACTGGTGAATGTGCATTCCACGATTGGATTACATCTCTTTTGTCCGCAAGTGAACATACTCATATTACGGGCGATGGTTGTATTTGATAACTGACCTTCTGATATCTTAGTCAGTTCCTGGCTGAATTGAAACAGTTACCTCGGTGGAAATGATATGGTTATGATCTCACACATGGTATAGAAACATAGAAATATAGAAAATAGGTGCAGGAATAGGCCATTCGGCCCTTCGAGCCTGCGTCAATATGATCATGGCTGATCATCCAACTCAGTATCCTGTACCTGCCCTCTCTCCATACCCCCTGATCCCTTTAGCCACATGGGCCACATCTAACTCCCTCTTAAATATAGCCAATGAACTGGCCTCAACTACCTTCTGTGGCAGAGAATTCCAGAGATTCACCACTCTCTGTGTGAAAAATGTTTTTCTCATCTCGGTCCTAAAAGACTTCCCCCTTATCCTTAAACTGTGACCCCTTGTTCTGGACTTCCCCAACATCGGGAATAATCTTCCTGCATCTAGCCTGTCCAACCCCTTAAGAATTTTGTAAGTTTCTATAAGATCCCCCCCTCAATCTTCTAAATTCTAGCGAGTACAAACCGAGTCTATCCAGTCCTTCTTCATATGAAAGTCCTGCCATCCCAGGAATCAGTCTGGTGAACCTGGTATGGTCAGATTGTCAGGTAAAATGGAAGTTCTTTCGTTCAATTAAAGATAGATAATAAAACCATGAGAGGAATAGATTGGGTAAATGCACCAGTCAGACAGGCACATGGATAGCACAGGTTTGGAGGGATATGGACCAAATGTGGGCAGGTGGAACTAATGTAGCTGGGACATGTTGGCCGGTATGGGCATGTTGGGCAGAAGGGCCTGTTTCCACACTGTATCACTCTATGACTAAAGATGAGAGTGTGGGAGGAAACCAGAGGACCTGGAGGAAACCCACACGGTCACAGGGAGAATGTGCAAACTCTAGACAGACAGCACCTGGGGTCAGGATCGAACCCAAGATCTCTGGTACTGTCAGGCAGCAACTCTTCCAACTGTGCCTTCTTCATTTCACATCTAAGTTATTTTTGCAGTTTATTTCTACCAGTAAATGCTAAGAAAAATAGCCAAGGACTTAGCACTGCAGTTAAAGTTCAGTGTCTTTTCACATGTTACATAGAACAGCATAGTCCAGTACAGGAATAGGCCCTTCAGCCCACAATATTTGTGCCAAACATGATGCAGAGTTAAACTGATCTTTCTGCCTGTGCATGACCCATATCCCTCTATTCTTTGCATGGGCCTGTCTAAAAGCCTCATAAACACCACTATCGTATATCTGCCTCCACCACTACCCCTAACAGAGTGTTCCAGGCCTCCACCGCACTGTGTAAAAATCTTGCTTCGCATATCTCCATTGTTTAATTCCCCCTCTTACCTAATAGGAGGTACTACTGCAGTTATACAGGGTATTGATGAGACCACACCAATTGGAGTATTGCGTACAGTTTTGGTCTCCAAATCTGAGGAAAGACATTCTTGCCATAGAGGGAATACAGAGAAGGTTCACCAGACTGATTCCTGGGATGTCAAGACTTTCATATGAAGAAAGACTGGATAGACTCGGCTTGTACTCGCTAGAATTTAGAAGATTGAGGGTGGATCTTATAGAAACTTACAAAATTCTTAAGGGGTTGGACAGGCTAGATGCAGGAAGATTGTTCCCAATGTTGGGGAAGTCCAGGACAAGGGGTCACAGTTTAAGGGTAAAGGGGAAATCCTTTAGGACCGAGATGAGAAAACCATTTTTCACACAGAGAGTGGTGAATAATTGGAACTCCCTGCCACAGAAGGTAGTTGAGGCCAGTTCATTGACTATATTTAAGAGGGAGTTAGATGTGGCCCTTGTGGCTAAAGGGATCAGGGGGTATGAAGAGAAGGCAGGTACAGGATACTGAGTTGGATGATCAGCCATTATCATATTGAATGGCGATGCAGGCTCGAAGGGCCGAATGGCCTACTCCTGCACCTATTTTCTATGTTTCTATGTAATAGCCATGCCCTCTAGTGTTGGGCATTTAAACTCTGGGAACCAGGTTCTGACTGTCGACCCTATCGATGCCTCATATCATTTTATATACTTCTATCAAGTCTCCCTTGAAGCTTCGCTAATAACACAATCCAAGTCTGTCCAACCTCTCCCTGTGGCTAATACCCTCTAATCCAGGCAGTGGCTCGATAAACCTCCTCTGCACCGTCCCCAAAGCCTGCAAATCTTTCCTGTAATGGGGTGACCAGCACTTTGTGTCTATTTTCAGTGTAAGCCAGCATCTGCAGTTCCTTCCTACACAGAAAAATATTATATCAGAGTTCATCTCATTCGGTGGCGGCACTGTGGCGCAGCAGTAGAGTTGCTGCTTTACAGCGCCAGAGACCCTGGTTCGACCCTGACTACAGGTGCTGTCTGTACGGAGTTTGCACGTTCTCTCCGTGACCTGCGTGTGTTTTTGTCTGAGATTTTCGCTTTCCTCCCACACTCCAGAGACGTACAGGTTTGTACACTAATTGGCTTGGTATAAATGTGAATCGTCCCTAGTGTGTGTAGGATAATGTAATGCCCCTGTCCCACTTAGGAAACCTGAACGGAAACCTCTGGAGACTTTGCGCCCCACCCAAGGTTTCCGTGCGGTTCCCGGAGGTTGCAGGTGGTTGCCGGAGGTTGCAGGGAGTGGAAGCAGGCAGGGAGACTGACAAAAACCTCCGGGAACTGCACGGAAACCTTGGGTGGGGCGCAAAGTCTCCAGAGGTCTCCGTTCAGGTTTCCTAAGTGGGACAGGGACATTAGTGTGAGGGGGTCGCTGGTCGGTGCGGACTTGGTGGGCCGATGGGCCTGTTTCCGCGCTGTATTTCTAAACTAAACTACACACCTGAGAATATGATATTTTGCTGCTTGTTTAGTGAACTCAGCCAACACTTGTTTGTGTTCGCCATACTGTTCTGTCAGACAGAACAGCATCGGGCATCTTGTGCTCATTTCTCAGTTACAGGAGCAGGTGGCAGCCACTATCAGGTGAAAGAAGGGTTAGAGTGACAGCATGCCACTTAGCAAATTAATGCTGTGCTCAGAGCATTGAAAAGATGTATAACCCTGGTCTCCCTGTTCCCTACTAGTGCACTGTTGAATTGGTTCATTCGCATAATTAAATCCGTTTTTTCAGCAACCAGGAAACATTTTGAACTTGAATATATAAGTGGTGCACAGGATTCTTCACCAAGTGTTGGACTTCATTGACATGACTGAGAGGGATGTTGACAGACTCAAAGCTGCATGCTGTTTGAATTCTGCATTTGCACAGTCATTTAAGTGTGTCCATTAATTAATTAATGTGTAGGAAGGAAGTGCAGATGCCGGTTTAAACCGCAGATAGGCACAAAATGCTGGAGTAACTTGGCGGGTCAGGCAGCATCATTGGAGAGAAGGTATGGGTGAGACCCTTCTTCAGACTGACCGCCTTCTTCATCGGTCTGAGGAAGGGTCCCGACCCAAAACATCACCCATTCCTTCTCTCCAGAGATGCTGCCTGCCCAATGTTGGCTTGGTCATGCATAAAATAATCATCCTTATCAATGGTTCAGTCACAATCATTCAGCTGGCTCCAATGAAACACAATGCTTTTTCCCTCAGTCCCACTCTAAGAATGACACACAGTGCTGGAGTAACTCAGTGGGTCAGGCGACATCTCTGGAGAACATGGATTCGGACCTAACTTTCCTTTAGTGTAAACCAGCATATTATGTCTATCTTTGGTGCATTAATGAATGCAGAGACTATGTAACCTGCACACTGAGCTGCAGAAATGGAAAGTGGTCGGCATGGTGACCCGGTGGTAGAGTTACTGCCTCACATCGCCAGAGACGCGGGTTCGACACTGGCCATGGGTGCTGGCTGTACGGAGTATGTACGTTCTCCCCGTGACCACGAGGGGCCACATGGTATTGGAGACCCCAACTATTACATGACCAATGGCTCCGGCTGGGTTCAAAATGCTTATTTAAACCGAGCGCGTTTTCTGGGACTGAGTCCGTGCATCTTTCTTAGATTGGCAAACTGTTTACCAAATGCTACTGTGTGCTCCATAGTTTTGGGGCAGCACAGTGGCGCAGCGGTAGAGCTGCTGCCTTACAGCGTTAGAGACCCGGGTTCGATCCTGACTACCGCTGCTGTCTGTCCGGAGTTTGTACTTTCTCGCTGGGACCGTGTGGGTTTCCTCCGGGTGCTCTGGTTTCCTATCACACTCAAAGATGTACAGGTTTGTAGGTTGATTGGCTTTGATAACATTGTAGATTATCCCTAGTGTGTAGGATGGTGTTCGTGTATGGGGTGATCGCAGGTTAGCGCGGGCTCAGTTGGCCGAAGGGCCTGTTTCCACACTGCAACTCTCAAGACTTATAAAGAATTTATTATTAAAGAAAGCATACAAGCATCACAGGGCAAGTTAGAACAACCCAACAAGGTGAAGGGAATAGAATATAGACACAAATTGCTGGAGTAACTCAGCGGGTCAGACAGCATCTCTGGAGAGAGGATAGGTGACGTTTCGGGTCGAGACCCTTCTTCAGACTGAAAGAAGTTTGTGTTGATAGGTTAGAGGAAACGAAGTGGACTAAAACCTTGCTTGAAGTTAAGTCCATGATCAGTATCTCTGCTGTAACCTCCAGGTAATGCAATTCGGATGGAGACACAAGGAACTGCAGATGCTGGAATCTTGAGCAAAGCTATCGTTATCTAGCACCACCACAACTGCAGGCCACCACCACCCTCGCTGTAAAAATCTTGCCCCACACATCTCCATTATGTTTTCCCCCTCTCACCTTGATTTTTTAATTTTTTTAAGATTATTTTTTGTTTTTAATCATTCAACGTGGAATGCACAACAAGAGCAGCACAATGGTGCAGGTGGTAGAGCTGCTGACTCACAGTGCCAGAAATCCGGGTTTGACCTTGAACTTGGGTGTTGTCTTTGTGGAGTTTGCATGTTCTCCCCGTGACCACATATGTTTCAATAGACAATAGGTGCATGAGTAGGCCATTCAGCCTTTCGAGCCAGAACCACCATTCAATGTGATCATGGCTGATCATCCACAATCAGTACCCCGTTCCTGCCTTCTCTCCATATCCCTTAACTCCGCTATGCATAAGAGCTCTATCTAACTTTCTCTTTCCTGCGGAGATGTGGTGTTTTGTAGGTTAATTGGTCTCGGTAAATTGCCCTAATGGGCCGAAGGGCCTGTTTCTATGCTGTGTCTCTAATCTATCTGTGGAAGAAAAGGACATCTGATGTTTCAGGTCGGGGCCTTTTTTCAGACTGACCTTGCATTCCCGTCACAGATGCTGCCTGACCTGCTGAATTCCACCAGGACTTTGTGTTTTATTACAGTTACGTGTTCTGGAATCACTGTCACAGTACATTGTTACGTTAATTTTAATTGGGGAAATAAAAAGCAAGACACTCCTGTGTAACTGGTGCCTGTGTGTCTCAGAGGTGAGACTACAGGCTTTAGAGGTTAGACTTTACTTTATAGATACAGGTTGGAAACAGGTCCTTCAGCCCACCGAGTCCACACCGACCAGCGATCACTAGCACTATCCTACACACTCGGGACAATTTCCAGACGTCAATTAACCTACAAACCTGTACGTCTTTGGAGTGTGGGAGGAGACTGGAGCGCCCGGAGAAATCCCAGGTAGGTCACGAGGAGAACCTGGGCCTCTGGCGCTGTGAGGCAACAGCTCTACTGCTGCGCCACCGTGCTGCCCCAGTGGTGCACAGATAACTTGACCCATCCCAAAACTGCAGAGAGCTGACCTCAAACTACTTCCCAAGGACAGGCGACGTTAATACTGAGCTCTTAATCTGGATCAGGCCATCCACCAAAGAGGATCAGGACAGGCCAGCTCTTAAAGGAGCTGTGTATTAGTTGATAAAAATGCAAAGCGCTGGAGCAACTCAGTGGGTCAGGCAGCCATTTCCCTCTCTCCTGCTCTACATTTTGCTCCTTGTTTCTTTATCTGACACCGTTTTGTCTCCTTTGCATCCCTAGCCTTTGTCACTTACTCCACCCACCAGCTAAACACCCTGCCCCCCTCTCACCTCTAGCTACTTTCCACCTATTACTTAGCCGATGCTGCTTTACACAAAAGGATACAAAGTGCTGGACTCAGGCACTCAGCGGGCCAGGCAGCTTCTCTGGAGAACAGGACCAGATGACGTTAGAGGAACAGTCTGAAGTAGGGTCCCGACCCAAAACATTACCTATCCAAGTTCTCCGGAGATGCTGCCTGACCTGCTGAGTTACTCGAGCACTTTATGTCCTTCCACTCATCACTGGTAAGTTTTGCTCTAACTCCACCCCTACCTCTGTTGTCCTTTTTTCTTCTTCCAACATCAGTTTGAATGGATGAATGAACCACTACCTTCAGGTAGAAGGTACAGGAGCCTGAAGACTGCAACGACCAGATTCAGGAATAGATTCTACCCCACAGCCATCAGGCTATTAAACTCGGCTCGGACAAAACTCTGAACATTAATAGACATATTCTGTTTATTTGCACATTATCGGTTTATTTATTCATGTGTGTATATACTTATACAATGGTATATGGACACACTGATCTGTTCTGTATTTGTGCCTACTATGTGTGCTAAAGCAAAGCAAGAATTTCATTGTCCTATCAGGGACACATGACAATAAACTCTCTTGAACTTGAACTCTTGACCTTGAACTCACATGTGACAAGTCACAGTGAAATTCTTTGCTTGCTTACCTTGCCTAGGTATGCAAATAGTCGCCACATAAAGGACGCTGACTAGGTGACAAAATACCCCCGTGCCAGGTCCCCCTTTGTTCCCCCCCATTGTCCCCAATGTCCTTCCCCCTCCCTCACGGCAGTCCCCCCACGCCGGGTCCTCCTTTGTTCCCTCCCTCGGCAGCGGCGTCGTCACTCCCACGTGGTCCGTCCTCGTCCATCATCCACCTCCGCGCCGACCTCTCCACTAACGCCGCCGGGTCCTCTCTGGACGCCAGCTTCCGTCAACTGTGGGCTCCAACAACCGTGGGCACAGCCGACCACCGGCCACGGGTTCCATCAGACGTGGACACCGGCCTCGGCCACTGCCACTGCCGAGACGTCTCGGCATTTACTACAGGTGAAGAAGGGCCCCGACTCGAAACGTCAGCTGTCCATTCCCTCCACAGATAATGCCTGACACGCTGAGTTGCTCCAGCACTTTGTTTTTTTTTTTGGTTTGATACGGCTCTTGATAACCTTTTGGATTTTGCCAGAGTTTCCTCTCACTGGCAAGATTGGTCACCTCACATTCAGTGCCGGGCGAGCAGAGATTTTGTTCAACTCGTTTTGGAAAACTGAAGCCATTGGTTGTCACCACTATGTGATAATGAAGAACCATTGAACCACATGGACCGAGGAATGGTTAATGGAGTTTAATACAGTGGAGTGCAAGGTGCTACATCTTGGAAGGTCTAACCAGGGCAGGATCTACACAGCGAATGGCTCGGTTCAGGGGAGTGTTAAAGAGCAGAGAGATCGAGGATTGCAGGCACATAGTTCCTTGAAAGTGGCATCACAGGTCGATAGGGTGGTCAAGAAAGCTTTTGACACTTTGGCCTTCATCAGCAATAGTATTAAGTATAGAAGCTGGGAGATCATGTAGCATTTTGTACAAGACATTAGTGAGGCCACATTTAGTGAAGTATGTTCCGATTTCCTCACCCTGTTATACGAAATATGTTGTTAATCTGGAAAGGGTGCAGAGAAGATTTACGATGATGTTGCCAGGACCCGAGGGCCTGAGCTAAAGGGAGAGGTTGAGCAGGCTAGGACTTTATTCCTTGGAGCGCAGGAGGATGAGGTGTATAAGATCACGAGAGGAATGGCCAGGGTAAATGTTGGGAACTTGCTGCTCGCACTAACACGACAATATTTTAACTCACAAAACAAGGAAGAAATCTACTTTCAGTCTGAAGAAGGGTCTCGACCCGAAAAACGTCACCCGCCCATTCCTTCTCTCCAGACATGCTGCCTGTCCCGCTGAGTTACTCCAGCATTTTGTGTCTATCTTCGGTTTTAAACCAGCACCTGCACAGTTCCTTCCACCTCAAGGAACCTACTTTCCCTAAATTTGTAATGTAGCCGAGTATTCCCACGGCAACCACCAGATGGCGCAACCGGATAGGGCTGTGGTCCTCATTTCACATCAACCTCTGAACAAGAGCAGAATAGCCACAAGCCTATGCCTTTGAAGTACAGATTCTGAAGAAACGTCAGTCTTTTAGAAGGCAAGTCAAAGGAAATTCATGCATGGGCTGTCAAGGTACGGTGAGGTGCACACAAAATTCCCCTGTGATCACTGTCTCAGCTCTCCCTACTTATCAGCCTCTGTAGTGTCATTCCGAATAAATGTCATGAGCACATCCCTTGCTTTCTAATCCCCTTTTCAACCTTGTCTTGTCCTGTCTCAGTGATCGGCTTGATATCCCCTCACATCGGGCGACTCTTTGTGTACGGAGTCAGTGTGGTCTACTATTGCACGCTCTTATACTTAGCATGAAGGTAGACACAAAATGCTGGAGTAACTCAGCGGGACAGGCAGCATCTCTGGAGAGAAGGAATGGGTGGCGTTTCGGGTCGAGACCCTTCTTCAGACCGAGAGTCATGGGAAAGGGAGACACAGAAATAATGGAAGGGTGAGGTGTGAAAACGAGACATTAAAGAGGACGAAGATCAAGGAAAAGGTAGAATAGATCATTGTTAGCAAGGGGAAGGTGACAACGAAGCATACAAAGATAAAATATAATCAGGAAGACAGTCAGACTAGGATGGGGAGGGATGGATAGAGGGGGAAAGCAAGGGTTATTTTTGCCCGCCTTCCCGAAGCAGGCAGTCTCTGCTGATACTCAAAGGTAGACTCAAATGCTGGAGAAACTCAGCGGGTGAGTGCTGGAGAAACTCGCCTGCTGAGTTTCTCCAGCATTTTTGTCTACCTTTGATTTTTCCAGCATCCGCAGTTCTTTCTTAAACAATTGCTGATACTCAATGTCAACTCCATTCAAACGTATCTGATCAGATTTATTTCATAGGCAAACAAGGAAATCGGGTGGCATGGTGGCGCAGCGGTAGAGACCCGGGTTCGATCCTGACCACGGGTGCTGTCTGTACGGAGTTTGTACGTTCTCCCTGTGGCCGTGTGGGTTTTCTCCAGGCACTCCGGTTTCCTCCAACACTCCAAAGACGTACAGGTTTGTAGGCTAATTGGCTTTGGTTGGAAAAAAAAGGTAAATTGGCCTATGTGTGCGTAGGGTAGTGCTAAGTGTGCGCAGGGATTGCTGGTCGGCACGGACTCAGTGGGCCGAAGGGCAGAGACGATGACCAAGTTCTTAGAACGATCTTTATTAATAACTCGCTCCTTAGTCAACAGGTCTATGCACACACGATTGGCCACAACCGTGGTCAGCCGAACAACTGCCGCGTAAAAGTGAAAACCGCGCGAAAACCCCGGCCACTCCCGGGTCATGTGCCCGCGGCTTCCGAATGCCGGGTTCAATACCTGCGTGCACCAGCAGGCGGCGCTACACCAAACAATAAATGGTAACAGCTTTCAGCTTCCATGCACCTTCTCTTTTATCTGATCGTGGTATCTCCAATGATTTCATTATCCCTTTGCCTCCATCCCGATGTTATGTCTCGGTATAGTGTACTTTGATTTTCAATTTCAGAAGCACTCCAATGACGTGTAGGTGCTCTCGCTCCTCAATGGATAATGTCCTCAAACAGCAGGGCCATAGTTTGCGTCAGTCAGCATTAGGCTTTGCCGCTGAACAAAAATAATTGTGATGCCCGTGACAGGCTTGGTGCAACCCTGTCAGTGAGGTGCAAATTAAACGTGAATTTTCCGTCAGTGCTAATGAAGGATAGCGTTTGGCAGCGATGAAACTGAGGGGGAGCCAGTTCAGCGCTGAAGTGTGAACCAGATAGTATCTGAGATACGCTTATACTTTGAAAGGTAGAAACATAGAAATATAGAAGAATAGGTGCAGGAGTAGGCCATTTGGCCCTCCGAGCCAGCACCTCCATTCAACATGATCATGTCTGATCATTTAAAATCAGTACCCTGTTCCTGCTTTATTCCCCATATCCCTTGAATCCTTTGGCCCTAAGCTAAATCTAACTCTCTCTTGAAAGTAAAAGCAGCTGTGATTTAAGATGGCCACAGCCAATTGACTTTGTGAATGTAGCCGTTTGTGTCAGAAGGTCATGGGAGGGGGGGAGATGACCTCGTGGCTGGTGAGACCCCACCTGAAGCCTCGTCGGTCGGTGGGACTCGGAGGGAGCCGGCGGAGATGTCGGGCTAATGCCTTCAAAGTCGGCTGCAGGAGGCTCCCCTGGGACACAAAGGTGGCCGGGGGCGAGGGGAGGAGAGGGACGTCGGTTCGCGGGAACTGCTCCGGTACATCGAGCACGTGGGTCGACCGCACTGTGGACTCTGAATAATGGCGCCAAAAATGGCGGCTCCCTGTTAGACGCAAAGTAGATGCAAAAAGAACTTGCAGTTGCATATGGGGCAAATAAAGAATCACACAACTATTCACCTTGAACTGTTACCTCAAAACAATGTCACTTACAAGACAAGTGTGTTGGGTCTCTGTTTTCAGGCCATGTGTAAGATTTGTCAAGAGTCAAGAGTATTTTATTGTCACAGGTTGAATATTGTCACATATTGTCAACCCTTGATGTTCCAAGAAGCGAGCTGCATTGGGTTCACTATCAACAATGCATTATTGTTTTTGTAGCAATCTTCGACCCCTTGGTGAGGCAGTTGAAGATGCTTTAGTTTAGTGTCGTTTAGTTTGGAGACACAGCGCGGAAAGTTGTCTTTCAGCCCACCATGTCCGCGCCGACCAGCGATCCCCGCACACTCACACTATCCTACACACACTAGGGACAATTTACAATCATTACCAAAGCCAATGTGCCTACAAGCCTGCATGTCTTTGGAGTGCGGGAGGAGACTGGAGCACCCGGAGAAAACCCGCGCAGGTCACGGGGAGAACGTCCAAACTCTATACAGACAAGCACCCGCGGTCAGGATCGAACCCGGGTCTCTGGTGCTGTGAGGCAGCAACTCTACCGCTGCGCCACCGTGCTGCCCTTTCATTCTGCCGCATTGTGCAGCGATTCCACAGAACTGTTAACATTGAGGATTAAATGCGACTTGGTGGCTCTGTGAGGTGAGATTGTGATCCTGCCATTTTCCCAGCTGAAGGGTTAATGGAACAAGCTCCTCACACAGCACATAGACAGACGGGGACATTAGCAGAAGCCACTTATTTTCTGACAGACAGGAACAGTGGCAGATGTATCACGCTGGGCGCCGCAGAAACCCTTAAACTAGCTGAACAGCAATGCTGGAAGTGGCTTTGTTACTATTCAGACAACAGACTGGCTTGCAAGAGTCAGAGAACAGCCACGATGTCTCCACTAGTGGGAGAGTCTAGGACCAGAGGTCATCAATATCAATATCAATATCAATATCAGTTTTATTCGTCACTTGCACATAAAGTGCAAGTGAAATTAATTTGTCAGCAGCGGTACAATGAAAAAAGAACACACGAAAACACAATAAAAATGTAACACAAACATCCACCACAGCATTCATCACTGTGGTGGAAGGCACAAATTTTGGACAGTCCTCCGCTAATTTCCCCCGTGGTCGGGACCTCAACCCTCCGCAGCCGCTGCTGCAGGCGTCCAGATGTTCAGACAAGGTAAAGTCCCGATAAAGTCCAGGTAAGTCCTGAATCGGTGCCTCCCCACCGGAGACCACGGCTTCAGGTTGATGTAGGTCGCAGGCCGGCGGTCGAAGATCTAAAGCCTCAGAATTAAAAGGCCGTTCCTTTAGGAAGGAGATGAGGAGGAATTTCTTTAGTCAGAGGGTGGTGATTCTGTGGAATTCTTTGCCACCGATAGATAGATTCATGATTAGTACAAGTATCAGGGTTATGGGGAGAAAGCAGGAGAATGGGGTTCGGAGGGAGAGATAGATCAGCCAAGGTTGAAAGGCGGAGTAGACTTGATGGGCTGAATGGCCTAATTCTGCTCCTATCACATGACCTAATGACCTTATGATATTTGTTTAGTTGCCAGGTCTGTAAACCCCTGTCACCTTAAACCCATGTCCTCTGGTTCTTGTTATCAAAACGTTTAAAGAACATTTGGACAGGTACATGGATAGGACAGGTGACAGCAACTTTTTCATACAGAAGGTGGTGGATATATAGAACGCGTTGAGGCAGGTACTATAACAACATTAATAAGGCATTTGGACAGGTACATGGATAGGGATGTTGTAAAGAGATATTTGCTAAACGCTGGCAGGTGGGACTAGTGTAGATGGGGTGTGTAATAAGGAACTGCAGATGCTGGTTTACATCAAAGATAGACACAAAATGCTGGAGTAACTCAGCGGGATAGGCAGCATCCCTGGAGAGAGGGAATGGGTGATGTTTCAGGTCGAGACGTTTCAGGTCTGAGGAAGGGTTTCGACCCGAAACGTCACCCATTCCTTCTCTCCAGAGAGGCTGCCTATCCCGTTGAGTTACTCCAGAATTTTGAGTCTATCTTCAGATGGGGCATGTTGATCGCCACGGGCAAGTTGGGCCGAAGGGCCTTTTTGCAGACTATAAGATTCTATGACTCTTTATTTCTCGTTTATTCAGATAGTTTTACACAATAATGCCCACATGGGGAAAATATATGGAAAACAACGGAAGATCAGTAGGGATTGGTAACATAACAGCCTGAAATAGGAGCAGACTTCGCAAGCTGACAAGTGAAGATAGCTGAGAGAGACAGCATAACTGGCTGCTCAGGGTGTTTGTTGAGAAGGGTCAAGACCTTCATGCCAACAAATCTGAAAGAAGTGGACAGAGGGGCAGCTCATCAGGAAGCAGCCAAGTCACGTTGAAGTTCGGAGAGCGTGGAAAGTAAAAAGCTGACTGAAGTGGTGTCCTGAAGGAAAAGCAATCGGCCAGGAGGTGAAGCAGGGAGTCTTGACTCCACAGTGGTGGGATCAAGCGAGACCGGAATATAAAAGATGCAGCTACATCCAGAGTTGACACCATCTCATCAGTTCACTTCCCATCTAATGTAAGAGCATCGGTTTATTTTATCTGCAAAACAGTTTACAGTACACCAACAGGAACTAGGGTTAAGGTGAAGGGGGGGGGATAGATTTAATAGGGACCCAAAGGGTAACTTTTTCACACAGAGGGTGGTGGGTGTATGGAACGAGCTGCTGGAGGAATTAGTTGAGGCTGGGATGATCCCACCGTTTAAGAAACATTTATACCGGAACGTGGATAGGACAGGTTTGGAGGGACATGGGCCGTTACTCTCCATGTACTTGTCCAAATGGGGTCTATTAAATGTCGTGATGGTACCTGCCACAACTGCCTCCTCTGACAGCTTGTTCCATTCATCCTGTGTGAAAAAGATGCCCCTCAGCATCCTATAAAATCTTTCCCCCTTCACCTTGAACCCAAGGTCTATCTGAGGCCTCTTCCGTTCCGTGGGCTTCTTGCCCATTGGAATTTCTACCAATATGCACCAATGATTGTATCCCAACATCCCTTTAACACCAAGCTCTGGAATCAAGGAGCTGAGGCCAATTTCCATTTCATTTGCTTTGATGTTTCCCATTGGGAAAAGGAAATTTGTCTGGATAATGTGGGAACTGCTCTAATCTCAATGTTCCACAGTCCTGTAGCTTCAATGCCCTATTTTAATTTCTCAGAAGCCTGCTGACTAAGCAGTTTTCCATGAGTAGGTTACAGACTATTGCAAAGGTCTGATCAGATTTGTGGTGAAGTTTGAGATGCCTATCAAATGATATATGTTGACATTCAGATATTAACTAAAACAGGGAAAACCTACGCGGGTCACGTGGAGAACGTACAAACTCCGTACAGACGGCACCCGAGGTCAGGATCGAACCTGGGTCTCTGGTGCTGTAAGCGCTGTCAGGCAGCAACTCTACCGCTGCGCCACCGTGCTGCCCATTGTCTAAAATGTTAAAATGAATCTTCCATTGACTCCTGTTCAGTAGCTACTGTATAAAACTGTACTATTGAATCATTCACAAATGTTGCGGTGTACAAGGCATTTAATTTAATATCAAGGAGCTAGTCAAAGGTGCAGGAGATATGGTATTTCCCCAAGGCCATTGACATTTCTTTGCAAAACTTCTGCAGTCAGTACAAATTCTCCAAAGACAGACCCAAAACGCTGGAGCTACTCGGCCGGTCAGGCAGCCTCCCTGGAGAAAAGGAATAGGCGACGGTTCTGGTCAAGACCCTTCTTCAGACCCTGTCGGAGAGAAGAGGAGGGAAACTTCTTCATATTGTGCTCATAACTTGAGGAGATTTCGCAGTGGAGCAGAGAAAACATGCAGGAAGGAACCGCAAATGCTGGGATCAATTCTCCTCTTCTTTCAGTGTTTATTGCAAAAGACCGTTTTGGGCCAGCAGTGTTTATTTAATCATTTATTGCGTTAAACCCCAACTAGAATCCTCTGCTATGATCGTCAGTTTCTTGAGCAATTAAGATGAAATTTATTCCCTGCTTCTGTGATGCTGCGTTGACATTATGTGGGACTGGAACTGGGTGGCACGGTGGCACACCGGTAGAGTTGCCGCCTCACAGCGCCAGGCACCCAGGTTCGATCCTGACTACGGGTGCTGTCTGTACGGAGTTTGTACGCTCTCCCCATGACCCGAGTCGGTTTTCTCCGGGTGCTCCGGATTCGTACAGGTCTGTAAGTTAATTGGCTTGGTATAAATGTCAATTGTCACTAGTGTGTGTAGGACGATGTTAGTGTGCGGGGATCGATGGACTCGGTGGGCGGAAGGTCCTGTTTCCACGCTGTATTTCCAAACTAAACCAAACTTGCTACCTGTGTCTAGTGTGGACCGTACAGAGCAGGGAACCGATTCCACGCCCTCACACCATCTAACAGCTTCAGAATAAGCTTCAGGCTTCAAAACCTCCTCATGGCAATTACCAAAGTGACTCGGCACACTCACCATCACGCCTGTCACAATTTAGCCCAAATCAAGTTATAAACGGTGACTACTTATATATGTGATATTATGGTCATGCCTACTTATATATGTGATATTGTGGTCATCTCGAGATGGATTTAACATTTAACCTCTTAATCCAAAACACTTCAACAAAGCTATCTGATCAGATGTTTAAGAAGGAACTGCAGATGCTGGAAAATCGAAGGTAGACAAAAATGCTGGAGATACTCAGCGGGTGAGGCAGCATCTATGGAGCTAAGGAAATGGGCAATGTTTCGGGCCGAAACCCTTCTTCAGACTGAGCAAGGAAATGGGCAACGTTTCGGGCCGAAACCCTAGGGTTTCGGCCCGAAACGTTGCCCATTTCCTTAGCTCCATAGATGCTGCCTCACCCGCTGAGTTACTCCAGCATTTTTGTCTATCTGATCAGATACATTTTTTGCACAGATTTTCTGAATGCTCCATTACTGAATGCTTAGTCCTGTTTAGGTGACCAATGTACTTTAATGTGAACAGCTCTGCTTCATCAGTCTGAAGTGTATTTAATGCAATGAATTTGCCTCGACTCCATCAACACCATCTATACCTCACCGCCTCGGGTATACAGCCAACCGAGGCGGTGAGGTATAGTCTGAAAAAGGGTCTTGACTTGAAACATCACCCATTCCTTCTCTCCATAGATGCTGCCTCACCCGCTGAGTTACTCCAGCATTTTGTGTCCACCAACACAATAATGGACCTTGTTCACTCTGGTCATTGACACATCTTCCCGTTTCCTCCCAAAAACTAGGGTGTCGTCCCAATCTTCCAACCTACCTCCTTGCGGGCAATGAAACTTTTCTCTGGAATTGTAATGCTGCAATTCTGAAACACTACGTTCCGCACACAGATATGTTTCTCTTTGCTCGACCTGTTACATTTGTGAATGGCTCGACTATCAAGTCAAGTCAAGTCAAATCAGTTTTATTCGTCACGTGCACATAAAGTGCAGTGAAATGAATTTGCCAGCAGCGGTACAATAAAAAAAAAGAACACACAATACACAATAAAAATTTAACACAAACATCCACCACAGCATTCATCACTGTGGTGGAAGGCACAAAATTTGGTCAGTCCTCCTCCATTTCCCCCCATATTCATGTGTAGTCTTGTATTATCTGATTTCATTGAATAGCACGTAAGTAAAAACCGTCCACTGTGGCTTGGTCCACGTGACAATAATAAACCAATACCAATAAAAGGCATACAGCTAAACCCTATAATTAATCCTACACTTTGGAACGGCACGGTGGTGCAGCGGTAGAGTTGCTGCCTTACAGCGCCAGAGACCTGGGTTCGATCGTGACTATGGGTGCTGTCCGTAGGGAGTTTGTATGTTCTCCCCGTGACCCGCATGGATTTTCCCCGGGTGCCCCTACTTCCTCCCACACTCCGTTTGTAGGCCAATTGGCCTGGTATATATGTTAAAAAAAAAATGCCCCAATTGTAGGATAGTGTTCAGGGCCTGTCCCACTTTCACGACTTAATTAATTCATCCCGACCATTTTTTTTACTCGTGGACATTTTTTATTGGGCTGGAAAAAACGTCCCGACTTACCTGATGCCCTGAGTACCTACGGCTGGCATAGCGAGCCGCTACGATATATCTACGAACTCCTACGGCCTTGTTACGGACATTCTGCGAGTTTGAATCAGGGGAAAACTTGGGAGAATTCGTGAATTACCTTATGAAAGTGGAACTGGCCCTTTAATGTGCGGGGATCACTGGTCGATGCAGACCAGACAGACTTATAGTGTTTCCGCGCGGTATCTCTATAACTAAAAATTAAAACAAAAAACTTTAATTATTCCAGATGTCTTGCCCTCGAACATTATTGATAATTTTCTTTCTGTCTGGAATTTAAATGTTCTTGATTTAGATCACTAACCTTGGAGAGGCAGAACTGAAGGAAACCAAATGGTTCACCTGTTTTGTGACGGAATTGCAACCAGCTTACTGCGATCCATTTCTAAAAGGTTGTCTCCTTAGTGTATAAACCTCCCTTTTTCTTGGACAGCACTTGAGAAGTCCCTTAGGTGAAGTACTCAATTTATACTGCTTGGAACCGAGACTAGAATAGACCACTATGTTTAACAGAGTGTGGGCAAAAGGTTAATGACCAAAATTTATCTTATCAGCCTGCACTGGCGTAGAAACTGGCACTTTACACTTTGGGGTATTGTTTGAGATATTCTATTTGACAGTGCAAAGTGATATATTATTGCACAGATAAATATTTATTATCACATTAAAAATGGAGTTCTGCGGCACTCAAATACCAAGCAGCCATCAAGACTGTAAGGGCAGCGCTCAGCCTAACGCAGCTACCGAGACCTATCTTCATGAATAATAAGGGGAAATGCACAATTTAAAAAAAATAAGATGACATTGAACTTTGCTGGAGCTAGAATTTAATAAGCATTATTTTTGAAGATTTATAGGATGGGTTTTCACAAATATGAATAATAAAAGAAGATTTAATAGTCCTGAATGGCAGGGGTACAGTCTCGACCCGAAACGTCACCCATTCCTTCTCTCCAGAGATGCCGCCTGTCCCGCTGAGTAACTCCAGCATTATCTCTAGCAGGGGTATAAGGTTGGGGGTGTTTAGGGAAGAAATAAAGGAACAAAGGATGAAAGAAAGGAGAGATGAATTTAGGGAAGAGTATTAAGTAATTAACTAATTCATTCATTAGTAGGCCTTCTTACACAAACCAACCTCCCTTCTATTGATTTAATTTATACATCACGCTGCCTCGGCAAGGCCAGCAGCATAATCAAGAACAAGTCGCACCCTGCCTGGCCACTCCCTCTTCTCCCCTCTCCCATCGGGCAAAAGGCCTCGAAGTGTGAAAACGCACACCTCCAGATTCAGGGACAGCTTCTTCCCAGCTGTTATCAGGCAACTGAACCATTCTATTCTTAAGGGGTTGGACAGGCTAGATGCAGGAAGATTGTTCCCGATGTTGGGGAAGCCCAGAACAAGGCGTCACAGTTTAAGGAGAAGGGGGAAGTCTTTTAGGACCGAGATGAGAAAAACATTTTTCACACAGAGAGTGGTGAATCTGTGGAATTCTCTGCCACAGAAGGTAGTTGAGGCCTGTTCATTGGCTATATTTAAGAGGGAGTTAGATGTGGCCCTTGTGGCTAAAGGGATCAGGGGGTATGGAAAGAAGGCAGGTACAGGATACTGAGTTGGATGATCAGCCATGATCATATTGAATGGCGTTGCAGGCTCGAAGGGCCGAATGGCCTACTCCTGCACCTATTTTCTATGTTTCTATGTTTCTATCAACAACCAAAGAGTGCTCCTGAGCTACTATCTACCTCGTCGGAGACCCTTGGAATATGTTTAATCAGACGTTACTGGACTTTATCTTGCTCTAAACGTTATGCCATTATCATGTATCTATACACTACAAATGGCTCAATTGTAATCCACAGGCTGCCTAACCTGCAGAGTATTTTGCAGCATTTTCTCTTTGTACATCAGATTTTCAGCACTTCCTTTGTGAATTCAAGGACAATTCTACTGACAGATGACCGGGAGTACAATTAGCAAAGCAAATTTAGATGGACTAAGCAATCAGAGAATGATAAATGGTGACTGATGGAAATTAAAATTGAAATCTAAAAATATAATCAATATATTCCTCATCGAGGGACAGACTTTATTCATAAATTAATGAGCTGCCTGGCATCTAATAAGTAATAGACCATTTTTGGTGAACTGTAAGCGACCATATATTTTAAATGTGGCTATGCACTGTTCAGAAAAATATAAATGTCATTGTATTTTTAATAGTCATTTTTAATTTCCAAGAGTTTGCACAAAGATTATTTAATATTTTCTCTGCATTTCACACAAAGCAGGCAAACAAATGCAAAATGTCTCTAACGATCAAGTGGTACGCCCCAATTGTTGGTATTTGTTTAAAACTGTACAGCAAGCTGGTTTGTCAGAAAGATGAGCCATGCAGATCAAAGTAAAGCAATTGGCAAGATTCTGTTACAACGCTCACTTGCAATCCCAATACTAAACTAAACTAAACACAGAATGCTGGAGTAACTGGGTGAGTGTGGTGGGAATGGATATGCGACATTTAGGGTCGGGTCCCTTCTTCAGACTCGTGGCCTGAACAGAAACGTAACCAACCCTCCGCAGCTGTTGCCTGGCCCGCTGAGTTACACCATCACTTTGGATAGCATGCAACAAAAAGCTTTGCTCTGTACCTCGTTACACGTGACAATAATAAGACTAAACTAAACTAAACTCTGACTAAAGAAATTCCTCTTCGTCTCATTGTAAAGGTACTTTCTTTTATTTTGAGGCTATGGCCTCTGGTCCGAGATTCTCCCACTATTGGAAACATCCTCTCCATATCCACTCTCGGCCTTTCATTAATTGGTAGGTTTCAATGAGACCCCCCAGCCCCCTCATCCTTCCAAACTCTCACTTGCTTTGGAAGGTGCCGTGGGATATTTTTACCTTAACATGAGAAGGCGGGCGGGGGTTAAACTAGGGTCACAATTGGTGTGGGTTTGGTGTAGGGGAGTGGGTGTTGTACTACTAATCTCTTATGTGGGACCCTGTCGAAAGTCCAGATATAACACATCCACTGGTTCTCCCTTATCCACTCTACTAGTTACATCCTCGAAAAATTCTATATGATTCTTCAGACATGATTTACCTTTCGTAAATCCATGCTGACTTTGTCCAATGATTTCACCACTTTCCAAATGTGCTGCTATCCCATCTTTAATAACTGACTCTAGCAGTTTCCCCACTACCGATGTTAGACTAACTGGTTTGTAATTCCCCGTTTTCTCTCTCCCTCCCTTTTTAAAAAGTGGGGTTACCTTAGCTACCCTCCAATCCTCAGGAACTACTCCAGAATCTAAAGAGTTTTGGAAAATTATCACTAATGCATCCACTATTTCTGCGGCTACTTCCTTAGGTACTCTGGGATGCAGCCTATCTGGCCCTGGGGATTTATCGGCCTTTAATCCATTCAATTTACCTAACACCACTTCCCGGCTAACCTGGATTTCACTCAGTTCCTCCATCTCATTTGACCCCCGGTCCCCTGCTATTTTCGGCAGATTATTTATGTCTTCCTTAGTGAAGACAGAACCAAAGTAGTTATTCAATTGGTCTGCCATGTCTTTGTTCCCCATGATCAATTCACCTGTTTCTGACTGCAAGGGACCTACATTTGTTTTAACTAATCTTTTTCTCTTCACATATCTATAAGAACTTTTGCAGTCAGTTTTTATGTTCCCTGCCAGTTTTCTTTCATAATCTATTTTCTCTTTCCTAATTAAGCCCTTTGTCCTCCTCTGCTGGTCTCTGAATTTCTCCCAGTCCTTCGGTAGGCTGCTTTTTCTGGCTAATTTGTATGCTTCATCCTTTGTTTTGATACTATCCCTGATTTCCCTTGTTATCCATGGATGAACTACCTTCCCTGATTTATTATTTTGCCAAACTGGGATGAACAATTGTTGTAGTTCATCCATGCAGTCTTTAAATGCCTTCCATTGCATATCCACCGTCAACCCTTTAAGAATCAATTGCCAGTTTATCTTGGCCAATTCACCTCATACCCTCAAAGTTACCTTTCTTTAAGTTCAGGATCCTTGTTTCTGAATTAACAATGTCACTCTCCATCCTAATGAAGAACTCAACCATATTATGGTCACTCTTGCCCAAGGGGCCACACACAACAAGATTGCTAACTAACCCTTCCTCATTACTCAATACCCAGTCTAGAATAGCCTGCTCACTTGTTGGTTCCACTACATGTTGGTTTAGAAAACTATCCCGCATACATTCCAAGAAATCTTCTTCCTCAGCACCCCTGCCAATTTGATTCACCCAATCTATATGTAGATTGAAGTCACCCATTATAACGGTTTTACCTTTGTTGCACGCATTTCTAATTTCCTGTTTGATGCCATCCCCAACTCCACTACTACTGTTAGGTGGCCTGTACACAACTCCCACTAGCGTTTTCTGCCCCTTAGTGTTTCGCAGCTCTACCCATATTGATTCCACATCCTCCAAGCTAATGTCCTTCCTTTCTATTGCGTTAATCTCCTCTCTAACCAGCAACGCTACCCCACCTCCTTTTCCTTTCTGTCTATCCTTCCTAAATATTGAATATCCCTGGATGTTCAGCTCCCAGCCTTGGTCACCCTGGAGCCATGTCTCCGTGATCCCAACTATATCATATTCATTAATAATTGTATTGTATTGTATTGTATTCAAATTTATTGTCATTGTCTCAGTTAGAGACAACGAAATGAATTTCCCTTACAGGCAGTATCATAAAAATAAAAATAAATAAATAATAATAATAAATAATAAAACATATTAAAAATAAAATAGAATTTAAAAAAAAGCACAAACACTGAAAGTCCACGACACAACATAACACAGTGGCACCAAGGTGAGGAAGGCACCATAGTCCAGCCAGCCTCCCCTCCGTTCTTCCCAGATTTTCACTCGTGGTCGAGGCCTTCCTAGCACCCGCAGTCGCCGCCCCTGGGTGGCCCGATGTTCAGGCCCTCGCGCCGGGCTAGTGGAACGCCGACGCCGAACCCCGACGGTGAACATCCTCCTCCTCAGCGGCCCGGACCTCCTGATCAGCCGCCTCCCGCAGCCGGAGTCCGCAGCTCCCGAGTCCGCAGGCCGAGCCGGGCGGAGTCGCAGGACCCCGCGTTGTTGATCAGCGCCGCCCGCGTTGGGAGCTCCGCAAACCGCAGCTCCATGATGTCGGTGCAGCAGGTCCAGCACTCCGGGCTCCTGACGGCGATCCCCGGTAAGGCATCGCCAGCCTCGCGATGTATCAGCGCTGTCCCGCCGCTGCTGGAGCTCTGGTCGCAGGAAAGTCCACGCCAATCCAGTAGGTAGGCCGCTGGTGGTGGGGGGGGGGGGGGGGCGAGGACGCGACACGAATAAAAGTTGCGTCTTCACCAGGAAGCGGCTGAAGGACGGTATCCCCCGCACCGTGCCCACTTCCCCCACAACAAAACACAAAAAAAACACAAAAAAAACGCACTTTTACATAACTAAATAAACAAAAAAACAAAAAGATACCGGGCTGTAGGTGGAGGCAGCTGACGCCAGCGCCACCAGAAGTACAACACAATAACTATCTGCACATTCAACTCATCCACCTTATTACGAATGCTCCTTGCATTGAGACACAAAGCCTTCAGGCTTGTTTTTACAACATTCTTACCCCTTATACAATTATGTTGAAAAGTGGCCCTTTTTGATTTTTGCCCTGGATTTGTCTGCCTGCCACTTTTACTTTTCACCTTGCTACCTTTTGCTTCTACCCTCATTTTACACCCCTCTGTCTCTCTGCTCACACATTTAAGAAACCCTTTCCCTTTAACTCCATCATCGACTATCCCATTTGACACCCCACCCCCCTTATTCAGTTTAAAACCACCCGTGTAGCAGTGGCAAACCTGCCTGCCAGAATGCTGGTCCCCCACTTGTTAAGATGCAATCTGTCCCTTTTGTACAGTTCCCTCTTACTCCAAAACAGATCCCAGTGATTCCTTTTCTCCCGAGATGCTGCCAGACCCGCAGAGTTACTCCAGCACTTTGTGTCTATCCTCGGTGTAAACCAGCATCAGGGGCTCACTGTGCAGTATTGAACAGTACCATTTGTGTCCACGGGACTTCCCAATGCATGTTGTGTGGCAGGTACTCATATAACCTGGTAAACCACAGAACACATGGAATGTGAAGCAAGTCTCCTATTTTCCTTAATGGTTGTTTTAAAAAAAATTGAAATGATCTCTTCCAATCCCTATAATGGTGCCTCGTGACCCGATTCCCAGACCCCTGTGCTTCCTCTTTGTCTCCATTGTATCCCACAATTGTGTCCCAGAGGCTGGTTGCTTTAGAGAACAGCTCGCAGCTCCACAGGGCAGACGAATGGAAGGAGAATGGATTTCCTTTCAGAGCCGGATTGAGCTTGCAAATGAGCACCGTGGGCTTTGTGGCTGCTTTGTTGCTAAGCATGCGGGAATGGTGGAATGTTTGTGGACTTCAGCGCGGGAGAGGGAGAGTGAGAGGGGGAGAGACAGATAGAGATGGGGGTGCGGGGGTGGAGAGAGTCGGGGGGTGGTGGAGAGAGAGAGAGGGAGGGGGGAAAGAAAGAGAGTGTGGGGGGGGAGCGTGAGAGTGAGAGAAAGGGTGGGGGGATGAGAGAGAAAGAGAGGGTGGGGGAGCGAGAGAGAGACAAAGGGAGGGGATGAGGGAGAGAAAGAGAGAGAGAGAGAGGGGAGAGAGAGAGGATTGAGAAAGAGAGAGAGAGGATGGGGGTGAGGGGAGAGAGAGAGAGGGAGAGGCAGGGAGCGAGAAGGGGCGAGAGAGAGAGAAGGGGAGAGAGGGAGAGAGAGAAAGAGAGAGAGTGGGGGTGAGGCGAGAGAGAGAGGGAGAGGCAGGGAGCGAGAAGGGGCGAGAGAGAGAGAAGGGGAGAGAGGGAGAGAGAGAGAGAGAGAGAGAGAGAGAGAGAGAGAGAGAGAGAGAGAGAGAGAGAGAGAGAGAGAGAGAGAGAGAGAGGGAGAGGGAGAGGAACAGAGAGGCTTATAAAACACCTGATAAATGGAGAGAAATTGAGTGACAGACTAAAACAGATTGAGACAAATTGCAAAAAAAAAGAATGAAACTATCTGTGGAATGGAATTGCATTTTCTGAAACTAAAGAGCAGTTGAGTGACATCTTAGTGGTTTTGGCTTGTTTAATATGTGCAGGTATTATTCTCTGAAATGTGTTTTTGTAATCACTGTCTACAGCGGTGAACTACGTTAAAAAAATATATTTTTAAAAAGAGAGAGAGAGATGAGATGTTCAGAAAGCTGGCACTCAAGGGTTAGCTTTAGGTTGTGGTTGACGTTTAAATGTATTATGGTCATGTGTACCCAGGTACAGTGAACAGCTTTGTTTTACTATAAGATGTAGGAGCTGAATGAGGCCATTCAGCCCATTGTCTGCTCCACCAGGCAATCAAGTCTGATCTATTTTTCCCCCTCAGCCCCATTCTCCTGCCTTTTTCCCGTTGCCTTTGACACCCTTACTAATCAAGAACCTGTCAATCTCTGCCTTAAAAATACCCAATGTCGTGGCCTTTCGCGTGCTATTCAAAAAGATTAGGTATACCTTACATAAATACAATCAGGTCAAACTCAAGTACCATAGATAGAGCAAAGGGGAAGACACAAAGTGCGGAATATTGTTCTCAGCATTGTAGCGCATCAGAACGCAAAGTGCTGGAAGTTACCAACAGGTCAGGCAGCATCTGTGGAGGGAATGGACAGGCGGCATATTGGGTGGGGAACCTTCTTCAGACTCATTCCCACAACAGACCCACTGAGATCTTCCAGCACTATGTAGTTTTCTCAAGATTCCTGCATCTGCAGTTCCTTGCATCTCCTCCACTCACTGCTCAGATAATCTCGTCTCAACACTTCCAGGCTCTGATGGGAAGGAAATGATCACAAATTACACATTGGGATGAGAATAAACGCAATAAATTGCTGAAAGACAAGACAAATCTCTGAAGATCTGTCCTGAGCCCAACACATTGATGCAAGCATAAAGAAAGTCCATCAATGCCTCTACCTCCTTAGAAGATTAAGGAGATTCGATATGTCTCTTGGACTTCTACAGGTGTACAGTCGAGAGCACATTGACTGGTTACATCACGGCCAGGTTTGACATCCGGAGCCTCGCAGGTCGGAGGTGGAGCCTTGCGGGTCAATGGAGCTCCACGGCCAACAGCCACTGGTCATTGGAGCCCGGAGCTGGGGCCAGGGTCAGTGCCACAGAGGCATCTGGAGAGGACCCGGCGGACAAGGATGGACCACGTAGGAGTGAGGACGCCACTGCCTGGGGAAGGAACAAAGGAACCCGGCGTGGGGGGGCCGCTGTGAGGGAGGGGGAAGCCCAATGGGTATCTGTCGGCAGGGGGACCACTGTGAGGGAGGGGGGGGGGAACCAAAGAACAATGGAGGACCCAGTGTGGGGACCCCCGTGTGGAAGGGGGAAGTAATATGTGAATATGTGATTCTGATCCATTATCTTTGTAGTTTGTTTGTTTTTTTGCGAGCATTGCCACTTTGCATTTCACTGCACATCTCGTATGTGTATGTGACGAATAAACTTGACTTGACTTGACTTGACTTGCATTGAACATTGAAGGCGTGGGGGGACTGCCATGATGAAGGGGGAGGGGTGAGAACAAGGGGGGGGAGGGGCTGATGTGGGGGTGCTTTGTAACTTGGTATGCTCCCTTTATTGCCGACTATTGCACACCTTGTATGCAAGCAAAGAATTTCACTGTGACTTATCACATGTGATAATAACGTATTCATTCATTGAATGCCCAGGTACAAAGGTTAAGTGGAATGCAATAAGTGCTGAGCAATGCCAAGGTCATCTCGGTTACTGACCATTCTACCTTCGAAGGGATCTACAAGAGTCTAAAAGTCAGCCAGCATCTTCGGAGACCCAGACCACCCTGGCCACACACTCTAAATAACGATGGCGGAAAGGGAAACCTCTTTCGCATGTTTACTAACACAAGTTGTGAAGTTGTGCTGGTTTTTTTAAATCTTGGACCTCGTTCAACATCCTGAAAAGATATTTTGGCGTTCTAATCTACAGAATGCCCGGCCAATTTACTTCTTTGTGGAAGAATGATTGAAGGTCTTATTTAACCATGAAAACGGTTGTCTCTCCAGTTATGTTCCATGTTATTACAATCATTTGGAAAGAAGCCGCCTGAAGACTAAACAAGATGATATATTTCACTAGAGTTCTTTACGCAGCCAGCAATTATAAGCAGCTCAGGAACATCTTATTCCTGGAAATCACAGACTCTGTGCCAGATGATAAAAATAAATGTGACATTAGACGTGGCACAGTGGCGCAGCGGTAGAGTTGCTGCCTCACAGCGCCGGAGCCCCGGGTTCGATCCTGACTACAGGTGCTGTCTGTACGGAGTTTGTACGTTCTCTCCGTGACCTGCGTTATCCGCCCACATTCCAAAAACGTGTGGGTTTGTAGGTTAACTGGCTTTGGTAAAGATTGTAAATTGTCCCTAGGATAGTGTTAGTGTGCGGGGATCGCTGGGCTGCGCGAACTCGGTGGGCCGAAGGGCCTGTTTCCGCACTGGATCTCTGAACTTAACTAAACTGTATTGGGACAGAGAGTCAAGTCCCAAAAGAGTGCACGCCACACGCAGCGCCATCTGTGGACAACCAGGGGATTACAAATGCGCTCTCGCAATTTGATCCGGGTTAAAGGAGGTGCCGGACTATCAGTTGCCGGAGAATCGGTGGTGGACCCGCATTGGGATTGAACTGACAGAAAGAGAGGTGCAGTTGCTTTTACGGTGAACTGTTCGATGAGTCCCCTTAAAAATAGCTGGTGGCTCATGTAACTATAGGGCCTGTCCCACTTGGCCGTCATTTGCGCCTCATTTAGGCGTCATATGTAAAATAGGTCGACGCGTCGTTATGCGTGTCGACGCACGCAAATCACACGTCATCGTGCCGTCTGGTGCGCGTGACGTCATTAGAGTACCATGCGGCGCGCGGCGACGCATGGTTATGCACGCGATACACGTGAGACGCCGGGACGCAGTGTGCGACGCCAATGCGTCAGCGTGCGTACGCGATACGTCACGCAGGTGGCGCGCGAGGATTTCGTGCAGCACAAAATCCTGTAGAACCGCGCGATACCGCGCGCAATTCCACACTCCTCCACGCCTCTCCATGCGCCCATCCCGCGCTACCCACACGCTACCCATGCGCCACAACGCGTCGACCTATTTTACATATGACGCGTCAATGAGGCACAAATGACGGCCAAGTGGGACAGGCCCTTTACAGCCCACCATTCTGTAATGCATTACCAAGGAAAGAGAGATACAACAAGCTGGCTTTGTTTTGCTTTCAATTGACTCAAACAAACAATCTGGTTTAAATTAGGAAACAATAAATCTCTTGTGCAAATTCCACGATATTTGTAATTAAAAAGGTCAAAGCATAAATCTTCCAGGTCCATCAGGACCTTGGTAATGAGTGTTTATTATGTAAATGTGCCCTTCCACTTGCTAAAGGATTGAAAGAGAACAATATTTAATGAAGGCACTCTGCACCCATTTTCCAGCAATAATCAATATTTGTCAAGCAATAATCAATATGTGCAATGAATCGGCCGTATCGAGGAGATACCTTTCCATCGCGAGCGCATGATTAAAGTGTTATTAATGCAGTCACGTTCACTACAACTCTCCTCATTTGGCCAGTAAAACACCATGATGGCAGCTCGCCTAGACACTGTCATCAATTAAATCCAGGCATATGTGTGTCTGGGAGACACTAAATTAATGAGCTGAATTGAGAAAGATGTGCTGTCTAGGAGACGGGGCGGAGGGCGAATCACGACTGATCTCCCTCCTGCCTCCCATTCTCCTGCCTCCTCCCTATAACCTCCGACACCCGTACTAATCAAGAATCTATCTATCTCTGCCTTAAAAATATCCATTGGCCCCCACAGTCTTCTGGGGCAGTTAATTCCAAAGATTCATCATCCTCTGATTAAGGAAATTCCTCCTCATCTCCTTCCAAAAGAAACATCCTTTACTTCTGAGGCTATGACCTCTGGTCCGAGACTCTCCCTCTAGTGGAAACATCCTCTCCTCACCCAGGTCTCATTGTACTTCCCCTTTTCCTAACCTGACACCATTCAGCTAATAATCTACCTTCCCGTTCTTGAAACCAAAGTGGATAACCTCACATTTATCCACACTATCATGCATCTGCCCACTCACCCAACCTGTCCAAGTCACCCTGCATCCTCATAATAATAATAATAATAATAATAATAATGTCTTATTTATATAGCACATTTTTAGTCAACTTGCATTGACCCCAAAGTGCTTCACACAATTACTTCCATACAGACAGGCAAAGGTGGGTGAAGTGTCTTGCCCAAGGACACACACAGGCAAAGGTGGGTGAAGTGTCTTGCCCAAGGACACAACGACAGTATGCACTCCAAGCGGGATTCGAACCAGCTACCTTCCGGTTGCCAGCCGAACACTTAGCCTATTGTGCCATCTGTCGTCCTCATAGCATCCTCTTCACAGTTCTCACTGCCACCCAGTTTTGTGTCATCTGCAAATCTGCTAATGTTACTTTTAACTCCTTCATCCAAATCATTAATGTATTTTGTAGATAGCTGCGGTCCCAACACCGCGCCCTGTGGCACCCCACTAGTCACTGCCTGCCATTCTGAAAGGGACCTACTCTTTGTTTCCTGTCTGCCAACCAATTTTCAATACCCTGCCCCCAATACCATGTGCTCTAATTTTGCCCACTAATCTCCTATGTGGGACCTTATCAATTGCTTTCTGAAAGTCCAGGTACACTACATCCACTGGCTCTCCATTGTCCATTTTACTTCTTCCATCGTCAAAAAATTCCAGAAGATTTGTCAAGCATGATTTCCCCTTCGTAAATCCATGCTGACTTGAACCGATCCTGTTACTGCTATTCAAATTTGCCGCTATTACTTCTTTAATAATCGACTCCAGCATCTTCCCCACAACTGACGTCAGGCAAATTGGTCTATAATTCCTTGCTTTCTCTTTCCCTTCTTTCTTGAAAAATGGGATAACATTAGCTACCCTCCAATCCACAGGAACTGATCCAGAATCTATAGAACATTGGAAAATGATCACCAATGCGTCCACGATTTCTAGAGCCAACTCCTTGAGTACTCTGGGATGTAGACCATCTGGCCCTGGGGATTTATCAGCCTTCAGTCCCATCAGTCTACCCAACACCATTTCCTGACTAATGTGAATTTCCTTCAGTTCCTACATCATCCTAGGTCCTCTGTTCCCTAGTACATCTGGGAGATTGTTTGTGTCTTCCTGAGTGAAGTACCTGTTCAACTCCTCTGCCATTTCCTTGTTCCCCATAATAAATTCACCTGTTTCTGTCTTCACAGGACCCATATTTATCTTAACTATTTTTTTCCTCTTCACATACCTAAAAAGCTTTTGCTATGCTCCTTTATATTCTTGGCTAGCTGCCTTCGTACTTCATCTGTTTTCCCCAATCCTCTGGCTTCCCGCTCATCTTTGCTATGTTATAATACCCTTTTATTTTTAGACTGTCCTTGACACCCCTTGTCAGCCACAGTCACCTCTTACTCCCCTTAGAATCTTTCTTCCTCTTTGGAATGAAATGATCCTGCATCTTCTGGATTATTCCCAGAAATACCTGCCATTGCTGTTCCAATGTCATCCCTGCTAGGGTCCCTTTCCAGTCAACTTTGGCCAGCTCATCCATCATGCCTCTATAGTCCCCTTTGTTCAACTGCAATGCCGACACTTCCGATTTTACCTTCCCCCTCTCAAATTGCAGATTAAAACGTATCATATTATGTTCACTACCTCCTAATTGTTCCTTTACCTTGAGTTCCCTTATCAAATCCGGTTCAGTTCACAAGCTGAGGCAGGGACTATCGTAATGCTTAAGAAACATTTAGACAGGTACATGGTTGGGATCAGTTTAAAGTCTGCTTTTCCAATCCAGCAACATCTTTGTAAAAAAAATCAGCGGGTCAGACAGCATCCGTGGAGGGAATGGACTGATGAAGATTTGGGTCAGGACTCTTCTTTCAAATCCACTGGGCACCAATTGATTCTGACCTGAAATGTAATCTGTCCATTCTTTCCGCAGATACTGCCTGACCTGTGAAGTTCTTCCAGCACTTTGTTCTTTTGCTCATGAATCCAGGATCTAGGGGTTCTTGTGCTTCCAACATCTTTGTATACCTCCACTCTACTTTCTTCCATACAATTGGATCCTTTGCCTAATGGTGACACAATTCCTGGTTATACAATTTTTGGGGCGGCATGGTGGCGCAGCGGTAGAGTTGCTGCCTCACAGCGCCAGAGACCCAGGTTCGATCCTGACTATGGGTGCTGCCTGTATGGAGTTTGTCTGTTCTCCTTGTGACTCCCTGGGTTTTCTCCGGGTGCTCCGGTTTCCACCAACACTCCAAAGATGTACAGGCTTGTAGGCTAATTGCCTTCGGTAAGTTGTAACATTGTCCCTAGTGTGTAGGGTAGTGCTAGTGTGCGGGGTGATCACTGGCCGGCACATTCTCAGTGGGCCGTAAGGCTTCTATTCACACTCAAGCTCTAAAAAGTCTAAGAAAACATTAAAGATTTATTGCAGAAACTAAAGAGATTGCTACAAGAAAAATTGAATCAAAGAAGAAATGGCCTTGAGAAAACCAATTTTATTTTTAAAATGGCAAACCATTCCACCTGGCAAAGATGAAATCGAAATGAAATCCTGGGTTTGGGAGGTCATTGTTATATCCAAAGATAAATGCTGCACTCCAGTGTTACACTATATGTAACTCTGGGGTTAGGGGCAGGGTTTTCTACTCATTAGCATGAGTGGAAAATCTAGATTCAATTATTTCTCTAAATAAACATTGGATTAAAACAATTATTTTAGATTTTATGTAACATTAACTAACCATCTTTGATCGGACTTTACCTTGCACTAAACGCTATTCCATTATCATGCATCTGTACACTGCGAATGGGCGATGTTTTGGGTCGAGACCCTTCTTCAGACTGATGTCAGGGGAGGGGGCAGGACAAAGATAGAATGTAGTCGGAGACAGTAAGGTTAGAGGGAGAACTGGGAAGGGGAAGGGGATGGAGAGAGAAAGCAAGGGCTATCTGAAGTTAGAGAAGTCAATGTTCATACCGCTGGGGTGTAAGCTGCCCAAGCGAAATATGAGGTGCTGTTCCTCCAATTTGCGCTGGGCCTCACTCGGACAATGGAGGAGGCCCAGGACAGAAAGGTCAGATTGGGAATGGGAGGGGTAGTTGAAGTGCTGAGCCATGGGGGGATCGGGTAGGTTGAGACGGACTGAGCGGAAGTGTTCAGTGCCACGTTCGCCGAGCCTGCGCTTGGTCTCGCCGATGTAGCGAAGTTGACACCTGGAACAGCGGGTACAGTAGAGAAGATTTCCACTGTTGCTCGGTACAGGTGACAATAAACTGAATTGAATAATGTACCCTCTGGCTGATGTTCTTGATCAGAATGGGTGTCAAGGATTATGGGGAGAAGGCAGGAAAATGGGAGACCCCTTCCACTCCTGCAACGGACTGTTCCAGCTGCTACGGTCAGGCAAACGCCTCCGTTGCCATGCTGTGAGAACGGAGAGGTTGAGAAGGAGTTTCTTCCCAGAGGCCATTCGGACTGTAAACTCCTATCTCACCAGAGACTAACTTTTACTGTACCACTCTACTGCTTTTTGTTTTTAATTGCTGTTTTTTTCCCTTTTTCCTTCCGCCCACAATATTTAATATGTAAAAGAATATGTGATTCTGTTCCATTCTGTTTGTAGTTTGTTTGGTTGTTTGTTTGTTTGTCTTTTTGCACAAAGTCCGCGAGCATTGCCACTTTTCATTTCACTGCACATCTCGTATGTGTATGTGACGAATAAACTTGACTTGACTTGACTTGAGGCAGAGATCAGCAATGATTGAATGGCGGAGTGGACTCGCTGGGCAGAATGGCAAAATTCTACTCCTATAACTTGTGAACTTAAAATTCCATGGGCTCCACACACTGGTTTGTGCCGGCCGTTTATGTGAGGCCAGCTTCCACTCCAGCTTAAGTGTGTGTGACATACGGCAAGGTTTGTTTAAAGCAGCGTGCTCCACTGCCTCTGACAGGTGACAGAGGCGTTTACCGCTCACCTCAGTCAAGAAGGGCATTTGCAAATTGCCGTACATTGTCAGTGAGTTAATAACAAGAGACCATTTATCTTTGCTTGTCAGCCACCTAATGAACAAACGTGTGGGCTCTGTACCACTGCTTGCCAGCCTTTACTACACACAGTAATATTCTGATAATCCACTCCCGAACGAATTGGAAATTCTAGTGGATTGGAATCTGGTTCTACCGGGTCATGTTTGCCACCATATTTTTTTTGCTGCTCATCAGGACTAAAGGCTCCATAGGTCCCCATCAACGTAGATACAAGGAACTGCAGGTGCTGGAATCTTGTATGGAACACCAAGTGCTGGAGTAACTCCACAGGTCGGGCAGCATCTCTGGAGGACATGGACAGATGAAGTTTTTGGGTTGGGACACTTCTTCAGCCTGAAGAAGGGTCTTGACATGAATAGTCACTTATCCATGTTATTTAGTCATAGTCACACAGCAAGGAAACAGACCCTTCAGCCCGACTTGCCCATGCCGACCAAAATGCCTCATCTACACTCGTCCCACCTGCCCGCTATCCCTCTAAACCTTCCCTTTCCATGTATCTGTCCAAGTGTCTTTTAAATGTTGTTATAGTACCTGCCTCAACTACCTTCCCAGGCAGCTCATTCCATACACCCACCACCATGTTTTCCAGAGGTGCCGACTGACCTGATAAGTTACTCCAGTGCTTTATGCTCGTGACTTCATGAATCCGAGAGCGTTGCCGTCGGAAGCACCAGTTTCCGGTAGGGTTACCCATGATGGTAAGGTCGAGGGTGAGGGTCCAGATTAAGAATGATCCAACCTACAAGACCTCAACGGCGGACCAGGCGGACGATGTTATGTTGAACTCAACGGCTGTGAAGGCGGATGAAGGCTGCAACAGATCTATCAGCTCCAATCATCTTGGTTTCTATTGCCATTGGAATTATTGATTGACTTGCGAAGGACCGTGTACTTCTTGGAGAGCAACACCAAGCACACGTTAAACTCACAGGCGTCTTCGTTCTGTGAGCAGCACAAAACTTTTCAAGGCTTTCGGCGATCGGGGAAGGGCGACAGGAGCAGGCCATGTGATGGCTGGAAGCTCCTAGTCAAGAACCTAGTCGGCACGGGAGCGGTGAATACTTGATTAAATTGCTCAACTTTGGATTGGATTCATAAGCCACCTGAGAGTCCATAAAAACCACGGAAGGTAGGCCATCATCCTCGACCCCAAGGGAAAGCCACGACTCCTTCACAAATTGCCCCGTTCACTGGACTATTTGTTACAATATGATCTTGCATCTAAAAATATAAACTAAAAGCCCTTTGGGAATACTAGTAGCAATATTACTGCATTGCAATATAGTTCAATGTAGTTCTATATTACAACATAGTCGCTGTTGCAATCAGCACCACTAAAGTCCCAAGTATACTGAATTATCAATTTTGATAAAGGGAATTCCCCATTCCTCTTGTTTAGTTTATTATGAAGGCTCAGATTGTTGTGTTGAGTTCCATTAGTTTTTGGACTAGATTACAATGTCAAAATAACTTTGTGGTATTTGGGTTCCATAACCGCTACTGTTTTAGCTGATACAAGTGCCGATTCATTTTGTTGAAATCGTGTCTGCACATTCTCAACGCTGTTGTAATTGGAAAGGAAATTGTGTGTCTGTTGCTTGTAAATTGCCAGGAATATCTAGAATAGGCACAACATGGCAGCCTTGTGCTTCCAAAGTGGGTGCTGATTTGATGCAGTTGGCATGGAATGTCACGCTGCTGCCTGGATTCGTATTTTAGTTTAGTTTAGTAAAGAGATACAGAGCGGAAACTGGCCCTTTGGGCCACCGAGTCTGTGCCGAGCAGCGATCCCCGCACATTAACGCTACCCTACACACACACTGGGACAATTTACATTTTAATTTTCATACAATTGTACCAAGGCAATTAGCCTACAAACCTGTATGTCTTTGGAGTGTGGGAGGAAACCGAAGATCTCGGAGAAAACCTACACAGGTCATGGGGAGAACGTACAAACTCCGTACAGACAGCACCCGCAGCCAGGATCGAACCTGGGTCTCTGGCGCTGTAAGGCAGCAACTCTACGCACTGCGCCACCGTGCTGCCCTGCGGCGTTTCCTGGTGACTAGCTTCCATGCACATTATTCCTCTGAGCGGTTGGTGAGGAATCGCTCCCAGAAAGCACATTGTATAGAAGTCCCTCCTAACTGCCCTCTTGTCTCTCTTCGATCAGTTAGCGCTGCCCAGCGGGACCTGTGCTCTTATCCCGAATGCTGAGCGGAAATCTAACATTCATGTCTTCGGGATTCACAGGTGCTCTCTTGGAGACTTCAAAGTCACTCTTTGAATGGGTTTGCCAGCTCAGGGCCCTCGGTGAGAGTGGAGGGAGGTGGGTGAGAGTGGAGGGACGTCAGAAAGCCATCACCTGTTTTGAGTGCCGGCTAGAGGTCGGCCGAGGAGGGGTCCATGGTCGGTTGGTTGAGGACGCACCGCCGAGAACAAAGACGGACCCGGCGGGGAGGGGGGGGGGGGGGTAGAGGAGGGAGACGGAAGAGGGGCCATCAACACTATATTTTTGTAATTTTCTCGGCACCCTTTACGTAGTGATTCTTTGCATACCCGTGTACTGTATGCAAAACAAAGAATTTCACTGCACCAAGCACACGTGACAATAAAATATCAATCAATCAATCAATCAAGCTGTGAGCCCGGGTATCATACTTCCTCCTCATCTCCTCTCACGATCACGAAACCCATAGGAACTGGAGCAGTACGATAGCACAGCGGTAGAGACCCAGGTTCGATCACGACTATGGATTTTGTACGGATTCTCCCCATGACCAGCATGGGTTTTCTCCGGGATCTCCGGTTTCATCCCACTCTCCAAAGACGTCAAGGTTTGTAGGCTAGATTGGCTTGGTATAATTGTAAATCGTCCCTAGTGTGTGTAGGACAGTGTTAATCTGCGGGGATCGCTGGTTGGTGCGGACTCGGTGGGCCGTAGGGCCTGTTTCCGCCCTGTATCTTTAAACTAAACTAAACTAAACCTCTCGACCTCACGTGGAAGTGGACCACCCTCAGTTTCAGTTCATCAATACTTCTTTTCGACACGACACGATAGAACTTTATTTATCCCGGGGGGGAAATTGATCTGCCAACAATCATCAAAACACAAAATACATGGAACATGAAATAAAAGTGATGACTGAAAAGGATTGGGGGATGTGCAAAGATTGGAGGAGGGGGGGGGGAGTCAGTCTCAGTCTACCTCACGACAGAAGGGGGAGGAGTTGTACAGTTTGATAGCCACAGGGATGAAGGATCTCCTGTGGCGTTCTGTCCTGCATCTTGGAATCTTTTCACCTCCAAACCTGTATTGGGAGATCAGTGTCGTCAGATTTCCCTGTGATGATCTCGAGGAGTGAACTTGCACTACATTAGGAGGTGCAAGCATTAACCCTAGCGGCGGCAGCAGCTGATGCCAGCAACCCAAGTAGCATTTAGTAATTTAGTAGTAGCATTTAGTAGTCTCCGGTAAGAAGCGGCCGATTCGGAAACTCCAAGCCGCAGAGTGAGTTCCTCCGTTTCGACGTCGGAGTTTCGATCATCCCGGCGAAAGGGGCTGTACATCGGCCGTCTGTAGCGGCGACTGCGGAGGGTTCTGAACTTTATTGCCTTCCGTCACAGTGAGAAACGCAGTTGATTCCGCTGTGGTGGATGTTCATGTTAAATTCAATTGTGTATTGCATTCTTTTTATTCGTATGGCTGTACGGTTACTCAAATTTCACTGTACCAACTGGTGCATGTGACAATAAATGTGCGCTTGAACTTGAGTATATATTTTATTTCGAACATGTAGATCAAATAAAGTTAAAAACAAGCAAAATAAGAATAAAATGAAATGAAATAACAATAAAAATAAACCTATACACACCATTGAATAACTTCTCATAAACATCACAAATGAACTCTCACATGTTTGAAAAGGAGTAGGAGGAAGTATACACTTATTTATTTACCCCTTCTCTGCTCCACATCAATTAATTCACAAATTTTATCTCATCTACATATGTGTAGACATACACAAACATTTACATACATATATCCATACATAAGCCACATACATACATATATACACGCATATGCATGGAAGCAAACATACATATATATGGTTCATAGACAATTATCCAACTACTCTGTACATCGTGAATATTACAATGTGTCAATAAATTAAAATTTAACCGTCATCACAGCCCTTCCGCATTCTTATACCTCTGGAAAATATTTTTTTGCTCTTCTTCTTAAACTGAGTAATGTTTATGCTTTGCTTGAGTTCCGCATTCACATCAATCTGCCTCAGAGGGCGGTGGAGGCCGGTTCTCAAGAGAGAGCTAGATAGGCCTCTTAAACATAGCGGAGTCAGGGGATATGGGGAGAAGGCAGGAATGGGGTAGTGATTGGGGTTGATCAGCCATGATCACATTGAATGGCAGTGCTGTCTTGAAGGGCCGAATGGCCTACTCCTGCACCTATTGTCTATTCCACAATTTCACCGCACAGAGTGAAATACACACACCCTTCATAGTTGTACGAACACAAAGTCTCTTTAAATTAAACTTTCCTCTAAAATTACAACCACCCTCCCTGTTAAAGAACATTTTTTGTTTATTACCTGGTAGTAAATTATTTCTTGCTTTATGCATTATTTGTGCTGCATTCAATTCTACTAGATCCATAAACTGCAAGGCCTTTGACTTTAAAAGCCGAGAGTTGGTGTGTTCACAAAATCCTGCATTATTAACTATCCTTATGGCCCTTTTTTGCAGTATGCATAATGGATGCAGGGTGCTTGTGTAAGTGTTACCCCATACCTCCGCACAGTAATTTAGTTATGGCAGCACAAGTGAACAATAAACAATGTAGAGCGCTTTGTGATTCAGAACGTGCCTTGTTCTTCCCAGGACTGCAATGCTCCTTGCCGGCTTTACTCACACATGTTTTAAGTGATGCACATTCTTTATGCTACCCAAATGTTGGAAGCAGATCTTGTGCGCAGTCTGCACTGGGGCAAAGAGGTTGAGGTTAATATCACCATTCCATCCCTATCCAATTTAAACCTCTTGATATTAAAAGGCATTGTACCATGCAAGATGAGTTCCAAGACTGAAATTATAAAAGCTGGCATCATGTCTCAGTTTATCACAATAATACAATAGGTTGTTCTGGAAGCCGATAATTAAAGATAGTTTGAACTTACCGCACAGTGATCTATTTTTGAGGAGGTTTTAAACCCCTGTCCCACGGTACGAGTTCATTCCAAGAGCTCTCCTGAGTTTGCCCCGATTTGAACTCGGAGATTTACGGTAATGGCCACTCGTCGGTACTCGGGGCTCTCGTGGACATTTTTCAACATGTTGAAAAATCTTCACGAGTCTTCCCTTGCTTACCTGCTGTTAGCGAGTCTTCCCGAGTACCTGCCGTTAGCACTAAGAGACGTCCCCGAGCTCCGACGTACCCGCTACATTCATTCTCCGTGCTTACCACGAGTTTGATTTTTTTTAAACTCGGGAGAGCTCTTAGAATGAACTTGTACCGTGGGACAGGGCTGTTATCTATAATTACCTTCAGTGCATGAGGTAACTACAGTGGTGGTGGGGCTGCTGTAGAGTTGCTGCCTTACAGCGCCGGAGACCTGGGTTCGATCCTGACTATGGGTGCTGTCTGAACGGAGTTTGTACCTTCTCCCCGTGACCGCTGGGTTTCCCCTCGCATCCAAAGGTGTACAGGTGTCTAGGTTAATTGGCTGCTGTAAATTGTCCCTAGTGTGCAGGATAGAACTAGTGGATAGAGAACTAGTCTATGGGAGATCGCTGGTCAGCGTGGACTCAGTGGGCCAGAGGTTCTCTATTCTAAACCAAACTAAACTGACCACATTAGTCAGAAGGTCCGTAAAGATATTTTATGAAGAAGGAAAAGGTTGGAGGCATGAGGAAAGTAAATACTTCTGATCAAGAATTACATTTAGATAGAAGTATGCACAAAATCTTGGGTCAGATGAACAGGAAATAGAATTCGATACAAGGAACTGCAGATACTGATTCACAAAAAAACACACAAAGTGCTGATGTAACTCAATGGGCCGGGTAACATCACCGGGGAATATGGATAGGTGATGTTTTGGGTCTGGACCCTTCTTCGGACTAACTATATTGGGGGTGGTGAGGGGGGAGGGGGGGAAGTGGTGGGAGAGAGGAGGGGCAGGATAAAGCCTGGCACGTAACAAATAGATAAAGATGAATGAGGATGGGATTCTCATATGAAGGTAGAGGGAAGAAGGTCGGTGGAAGGAGAGGGTCAGGGGGTGGCGAATCTGGGGAATTATTTGCCACAGGAGGCTGTGGAGGCCAAGTCAGTGGATATGTTTAAGGCAGAGATAGATAGATTCTTGATTAGTATGGGTGTCAGAGATTATGGGGAGAAGGCAGGAGAATGGGGTTCGGAGGGAGAGATAGATCAGCCATGGCTTAGTTTAGTTTAGAGATATAGCGCGGAAACAGGCCCTTCGGCTCAATGGGTCCGCGCCGACCAGCGATCCCCGCACATTAGCACTATCCTACACCCATTAAGGACAATTTACACATACACCAAGCCAATTAACTTATAAACCCGTACGTCTTTGAAATGTGGGAGGAAACCGAAGATCTCGGAGAAAACCCACGCAGGTCACGGGGAGAACGTACAAACTCCATACAGACAGCACCCGTAATTGGGATTGAACCTAGGTCTCCGGCGCTGCAAGTGCTGTAAGGCAGCAACTCTACCGCTGCGCCACTGTAACCGCCTTAGTAGTTACGGTATGGCCTTGATGGGCCGAATGGCCTAATTCTACCATTCCTTATGACCTTATGAGAGGGGGAGGGGAGAAATAGGGGTGCATCCAGGTGGGGTGCTGGAGAGAAGGGGGAAAGAGGGAGGGAAGGTTGTTTGGTAGTTAACTAACATTGAAGAATTAAAGATTAGAATTAGTTTAGTTGGGAATAAGGTGCAAGAAGAGGCAGAAAACATTGGTGGGAATAATTCATTTGCCGCTTGACGTTAGTTATTCTATTAGACACTATCAACGGGGAAACGACGGGTATCTGATAAAGAAAATGCAATAATCATTGGGGGTTTCCTTCTTCACATACTGTTCATTGGTCAAGTCAAATTGGCATAGGTATTTCTTGAAGATGAGAACCTGGATGATATCCGCCAGATCCATGTTGTGGACACAAACACGCAAAAAGCTATTCCAGATCATGTGTAATGAGACAGAAGAATTAGTTACCCTCCGGTGGACCTTCTTTGGGAAGTTCATACGTTCATAAGCTGTAGGAGCAGATTTAGGTCATTCGGCCCATCAACTCTACTCCGTCATTCAATCATGACGGATATATCTTCCCCCCCCTCAACCACATTTTCCTGCCTTCTTCCCATAATCTCTGACACCCATAATAATCAAGATTAAGTCAATCTCCATTGCCATTGATTTGGCCTCCACAGCTGCCTGGGGCAATGAATTCCACAGATTCACCACACACTGACCAAAGAAATTCCTCCTCATCTTTCTAAAGGTACGTCCTTTTATTCTGAGGCTGTGACCTCTGGTCATAGACTCTCCCACAAGTGGAAACATCCTCTCCACATCCACTCTACGCAGGCCATGAAGAGTGCTCATGGTATGAAAGAATTTCACGTTAACTTTGAGGTACAAACTTAGGTCTAAGACTCTTTTTAAATTTATACATTTCTTTAATAATCTGCCACCATTTACCTCCCGTCATTCCATTGAATCTGTTTCCCAATCTACTTTAATGGCAAGTGAGAGATGACTTAAGTAGATTGAGAAATTAAATAACTAGATAATTAGATGAAGGTCGATTAAGAATGGCAGATAATTTCCAGGAATGAGTAGGTTAGATAGATAGATAGATATCATTTATTGCCACACAACCAGGGTTGGTGGAAATTTGGGTTGTCAGCAGCAGGACAATAATAAAGAACACACAATAAAACTGTAACACAAACATCCACCACAGCATTCATCACTGTGGTGGAAGGCACAAAAATTTGGCCAGTCCTCCTCCATTTTCCCCCCGTGTACAAGACCAGAGTCCAGTCAGTCCAGGATCGGCTCTTCCTCACCGGAGACCGCGGCTTTAGATTGTTGTAGGCCGCAGGCCGGCGGTCGAGATTTAAAGTCCCCGCCGCAGCCAGAAGCACCGTAGGCGGCAGGGCCGGCGGTCGAAGCTCCCCTCCAGGGGTGATGGTAAGTCCATGCCGCACCCGCGGTAGAAGTTGGCCGCGGGCCGGCAGTGATGGCTTCTTCTTCCCCCGGGTCCCCCACGAGGGATGCCGGGCTGTAGACGCCGCACCAGCTGGAGCTCTGCAGACCGCGGCTTCAGGCTGCGACTTCAGGCTGCCGGCTGCCCCGGGCCAGCGAAACGGAGCACTCCCCTCCAGCGAGCCCCAGCGAGGGCTCACCCGCTCCACGCCGAGAGTCCACGCTGCGCCCGCCGCTGAAGCCCCGGGCGTGTCTCCGGGAAAGGCCGCGTCGATCCTTGATGTTAGGCCACGGGGGAGGCGACCTGGAAAAAGTCGCCTCTCCATGCAGGAGGCGACCGAAGCGGTTTCCCCCTTACCCCCCCACACCACCCCCCACACAAAACACACAAAGAAACACAAAATACACACTTTAAAACATACTAAAAAAATTTTAAAAAGCTGGAAAAACTGACGCGCTGCTGACATGGCTGCACACAGAGGAGCGCCCCCACTGGGTTAACCCATGATGAGTGTTTGTCGGCACTGGGCCTGGACTCGCTGGAGTTTAGAAGAATGAGGGTGGACCTCATTGAAATATACATAATAGTGAAAGGCTTGGATAGAGTGGGCGTGGAGAGGATGTTTTCACTGGTGGGAGAGTCTAGGATTAGAGGTTGTAGCCTCAGAATTAAAGGATGTTTTTTTAGGAAGGAAATGAGGAGGAATTTCAGAAGGCTGTGGAGGCCTTTGCAGTGGATATTTTTAAGGCAGAGATAAATAGATTCTTGATTAGTATGGGTGTCAGAGGCTATAGGGAGAAGGCAGGAGAATGGGGTTAGGAGGGAGAGATAGATCAGCCATGATTGAATGGCGGAGTAGACGATGGGCCGAATGGCCTAATTCTACTATTCCTTATAACCTTATGACCATATAATTAAATAAATATTTTATAACTATCTATAAATATACATTCTATTAATAAGGAGCGACTCTGTGGGCAAAGTGATCTATCTGTGTAGGAAGATGCTGGGGTTTAAACTGAAGATAGACACAAAAAGCTGGAGTAGCTCAGCGGGTCAGACAGCATCTCTGGAGAAAAGGAATAGGTGACATTTCGGGTCGAGTGTCTCGAAGGGTCTCGACCTGAAACGTCACCTATTCCTTTTCTCCAGAGATGCTGTCTGACCCACTGAGCTACTCCAGCTTTTTTGTGTCTCAATATTGGATTCAAACTAAAGTATTAGAATCTTAAAGAACTGTAGTAAACTAGAGGAATGGAAGCGTTTTAGAAGCCAGCAAAAGATGACTGAAATATTGAGGAAGAAAAGAGAATATGAGCAAGGACTATAAAACGCAATGTAAAAACTTCTAGTATGTAGAGAGGTAAAAGCGATTGTTGGTTGCTTAGAAGCAGAAATTGGAATTAATAATGAAGGTGGGGAATAAATGGGGAGAAATCCAGAAGACTGGCACAGTGGCGCAGCAGTAGAATGCTGTCTTAGAGAACCAGAGACCCAAGTTCGATCCTGACTACAGGTGCTGTCTGTACGGACTTTGTATGTTCTCCCTGTGACCGCATGGGTTTCCTCTGGTTTCTATGGTTTTCTCCCACATTCCAAAGACATGCAGGTTTGTAGGTAAATTGCCTTCAGTGTATAGATTGTGAAACTGCGATAACATCAAACTAGTGTACGGTGATCGTTGGTCGATGTGGACTTGCTGGGTCAAAGTGCCTGTTTCTACACAGTATCTCCAAACTGAACTAAGAAAACCATAAGACATAGGAGCAGAATTAGGCCATTCAGCCCATCGAGTCTTTTCCGCCATTCGATCATGGCTGATCTATTTATCCATTTTGACCAAATTCCCCTCCCTTATTCCCATAGGCTTTGACTGTCCCTAGTGTGCAGGAGAGTGCTAGTGTATGGGGTGATCGCTGTTCGGCATGGACTCAATGGGCCGAAGGGCCTGTCTCAATGCTGTATCTCTTAAATACTAAATCTAAAAAACTACAGGCCAGTTAACTCAGTAACCACTAAGAGGAGAATGGGGAAATCCTTTGCAATGGAGATGATAACACAGAATTTAGAAAATCATAATATTAGGCAGGATTGGCATGAAATGTAAATGGAGCGTAATTTTTTTACAGAGAGTTTTATTAAGTCTTAAATCTGCCAGAGAAACTCAGTAGATGTCTGGCTCCTTGAGTTCCTCAAGCAATTTGTTTCTTGGAGCAGATTCCAGCATCTTGTGTCTCTCGTACAGAGTCTGATTTAATGGGATAGACAGAGCCAAGATGGATAAAGAGATTAGATAAAAATGAATCATAAAATCATAAAATGTTACTGCACACGATCAAGGTTTATTGGATTAAATATAACAAGTTGCTATGGGTTGAAGATTAGTTCACAGACAAAAAAAATGAAATAGTCAAGACAAACAGATTATTTTCAGGATAAAACACCGCAGATGCTGAAATCTGCAAACAAAGAACACTGGAAAAACTCAGTGGATCAAGCATCATCTGCAGAGGCAGAAGGGGTAGGTTGACATTTGAGTTTGAAACCTGCATCAGGAATGAGAGGGAACAGGAAGGGTTTCAAGGACCTGTCCCCACTTGGCCGTCATTCGCGCGCCATTTACGCGGCCTGCTAGCGTGTGGGTAGCATGTGGGTAGCGCGTGGGTAGCGTGGGACGGGCACATGGAGTGGCGTGGAGGAGTGTGGACTTCATCCTGCATGAAATCTTCGTGCGCCACCGGCCTGTCGCGTAACTGACGGCCAATGTGGGACAGGCCCAAGACCCTGGCACGGCGCAACGTCTCACCTCCAACAGCAGCAGAAGCTCGGCAAACGATCGCCGAACTCGGCCTGGGGCTCACGGATCCGCCCCCACTCCTACTCCCAGAGCGGGGCCAAGACGATTGGAGATAGACACAAAATGCTGGAGTAACTCAGCGGGACCGGCAGCATCTCTGGAGAGAAGCAATGGGTGACGTTTTGGGTCGAGACCCTTCTTCAGACTGAAGAAGAGTCTCGACCCGAAACATCATCCATTCCCTTCCCATCTGGTCCACCTATCACCTGCTAGCCTCTGTTCCACCCCTTCCCCCAAACCACTCCGCTACATGCTGTTATCAGGCAACTGAACCATCCTACCAACGACTGGAGAGCTACTATCTACATCATTGGAAAGTCAGATGGACAGCCGAGTGTGTTTGGAAAGAAAAGTGTGAATAAGAGAATAAGGGACCATGCTGTATCTCTAAAGTCTAGAGTCCAAGTAAGTAGTGAGGAAGTCAAAGACCCTGCAAAACAGTGATCAATTGAAGTGTGTAAAGCAGATAGAATATATGGGAATATTCTACTTTCATTTTGGGAACAACTCCCTTTTCAGCTCTCTTAGATGTAAAGGTTTATCAGCTGTCTGATAACTAAAAATCAAAGTGATAAAGGTTTTGCGTTCCTTCTGTGGAGATTGTGTGAAACACATGTACACTTTGTACGCCCTTACTGTTACAGATCCTATCAATGTTAGGGAGGTACATTTTAGCGGGTATTAGAATGATGTTTAAATGCAGTGTACCTGCACTACATCTAAAACATGAACGCTTGTTGCTGATACCTGATAGAAAATAAGAGTGGAATTAAAATGGCGGCTTCCACACCCAAGTAACATAAAGTGATGGTATGTACAGGAATAATATTGCTTCATATTATAAGATGATAGTTCTTGCCTCATTATAAAAACAATAACACAGAGGGAATACATTCAACTAATTTCAAAGATCCTGTCCATCTAGTTTAGCTTAGCTGAGTTTAGCTGTACACCGCGGAAACAGGCCCTTCGGCCCGCCGAGTCCGAGCCGACCAGCGATCCTGCACATTAGCACTATCCTACACGCATATTTTATACCAAGCCAATTAGCCCACAAACCTGAACGTCTTTTGGGCATGTGAGGAAACCAAAGATCCCATGCAGGTCAGGGGGAGAATGCATGAACTCCGTACAGACAGCACTCGTGGTCGGGATCGAACCCGGCTCTTTGGCGCTGTTAGTCAGCAACTCTACCACTGCGCCACCGCGCCGACTCTTTTCCATCGCCTCTCTGAGAGCGTGCACAGAAATGGCCGCAGCACTCCAGTGTGAAGTCTTCATAACATTACATAGGGCCCTGGCTAGTTTCTTGCCTTTATATTCTATTTGAGAGGACGTGGATCAGGTATGCCTTTTTAACAGCTCTTTCAACATGGCCTGTCACTTGTACACTCATTTTCTATCTCTGAAGTTATATTATTAAGTCCATATTGCCTTTTCTCGTTCATCATATCAAAACAAATTACCTTCAGAGTATTGGCCTTAAATTTAATCTACCGTGGCTATTTGTCTCACCAATCTATGTCCTCTAGGTGTAAGTAATTCATCATTGTCATAAAGCCGTACACCCTGAAATTTTGAAAATAATGACCTGGTTTCACGGACAAAATGAGCAGCAGATGAAAAATTAGGCAAATTGTAGCTGCCAGTCTTAATAATAATTTCAAAACGGGAATGCCCAAAATTGGCAGTGTAAATGGAATGCATTGAATAAATCCAAATGGAAAATGGGGAAGAAAATTTGAATGGAAGGTAAAGATGATGGATAGTAATTCTAAATGCACAGCAATGGGCACAAACAGAGGCAAGATTCACTGGGGACCAGGGTTTCTAATGCCCCTGTCCCACTTAGGAAACCTGAACGGAAACCTCTGGAGACTTTGCGCCCCACCCAAGGTTTCCGTGCGGTTCCCGGAGGTTACAGGTGGTTGCCGGAGGTTGCAGGTAGTGGAAGCAGGTAGGGAGACTGACAAAAACCTCCGGGAACCGCACGGAATCCTTGGGTGGGGCGCAAAGTCTCCAGAGGTTTCCATTCAGGTCTCCTAAGTGGGACAGGGGCATTGAGCACCGAGAAACTGCTGAACACCTTCGCTCAGTCCGCCTGGACCTTCCCGATCTCCCGGTTGCCAAACACTTTTATTCCCCTTCCCATTCCCACATTCTGTCCTGGGTCTCCTCCAATGTCAGGGTGAGGCCAAATGCAAATTGGAGGATCAGCACCTCATATTTCACTTGGGCAGCTTACACCCCAGCTGTATGAATATTGATTTCTCTTGCTTCAAGTAACCCTTGCATCCCCTCTCTCTTTGTCCCTCCCCCACCCAAGTTATTGTATTAGTTTCAAAGTCGGCCTGTTGAGTCTCATTGTCGCCTAACCCGCTGACAATGACCTGTTTCCTTTATCATCATTAATTTTTTGCATATCTTTCATTCATTTGTTCTATATCGCTTTATATCACCATCTTTAACTCTTGTTTCCCTTTCCCCTGATTCTTAATTTTTTTAAACGTTTCTCGACCCAAAACGTTACCTATTCCTTTTCTCCAGAGATGCTGTCTGACCCGCAGAGTTACTCCAGCTCTTTCTGTCAATCTTCTTTCTAAAGCACCATCTACTAGTATCTTTGGACTTCATACTTTGCATTTAATGATCTTGGGTGTGTAGATGATTAAAAGATTGCCATGTGCATTAGACTGTGACAATAACAACTCCTTTGGAATAGATAGTGTAAACGCACAGAGTCTTTTGCCCAGAGTATGAAATCATGAACCAGAGGACATAGGTTTAAGGTGAGAGGGCAATAGGTTGACTAGGTACCTGAGGGACAAATCATTTTACACAAATGGTGGTGGGTATATAGGGCGAGCTGCCAGAGGAGGTAGTTAAGGCAGGTACTATCATAACGTTTACGGAGGCATTTGGAAATGGTACGTGGGTAGGATAGGTTCAGAGGCATACGGGCCAAGCACAGGCAGGTGAGACTAGTGTAGAAGGGGCATGTTGGTCAGCGTGGACACGTCGGGCCGAAGGGCCTGTTTCCATACAGTATGACTCGATGACCCCTCAAAAATTACTAATGCTTTAAGGCATCTTGGAACTTAATGAAAGATGAGTGCAGATATTGAACTCTTATAATCACAATGTTAAAGGTAGAGGGGACGGATTTCTGTTAGGTTTCTTCATTAGAACACAAGGAGTAGTAGGAGTAGGTTGTACACAAGCTCATAAGTTTGTAAGTGATGGGAGCAGAATTAGGACATTCAGCCCATCAAGTCTACTCCGCCATTTAATTCAGACTTCATATGGTGCTAATCTGAGGGGAGGCAAATCGCCTGGGTTGTGAAAAATATCACCTCCACACTCCCTCCCCCCATAACACACACATCTCCCAAATATCTTCCCATTTAATATCACCTTTTCAGCTGTCACTGGTTTATTATTTTTGATTCTCTGGCAAGGAGCCCGCTAAAAACACGAACAATGCATTAAAGTTCATGAGTTCATAAGTGATAGGAGCAGAATTAGGCCATTCGACCCATCAAGTCAACTCCGCCATGGCTGATCCATCTTTCCCTCTCAACCCCATTCCCCTGCCCTCTCCCCATATCCCCTGACACCCGTACTAATCAAGAATCTTTCTATCTCTGCCTTAAAAAATATCCATTGACGGCCTCCACAGCCTTCTGTAGCAATGAGTTCCATTTACATGGCCTCAAACCTGCTTCTGAATTGACTAAGATTGTGGTGCATCGACTGCTGCCTCATCTCCATAAATTCTGATATCCTTAGCATCTTACTGAGTGTACTCTAAATTGACAGTGACAGTTCTATTGATCTTGGCATTCAAATATATTCAACGTCTGAGAATTCACGGGCCTCTGAGGAAGAACATACCAACTCGTGACAATCCTGTGCAAAGAATTCATTTTCCCCATCGAGGCCGTGAAGACTGTTCTTCATTCTTGAGAAACCCCTGGTTCTAGACCCTCCGTGATTTTTTAGGGCATCTTTGGTTAGGCCAACATTTTACCCTGCCACAAATTTCCCTTCGGAAAATGATGGTGGGCCACCCTCTTGAAACACTGCAGTAATGGATACTTCCACAGTGCTATCAGGGGGCAAGTTCTGGGATTATAGGCCCAGTGACAATTAGATCTACAGGCTTAGATCCAGTGACATTTGGATCCATTGATTTAAATCAATTAATTTCATTAGATTTACATTGATGTAGAGATTACATTCAGTCTTTCTGTCTAAATAACGCAGGGACATTTAGACCCACAGGTTTAGACCCAGTGACATTTAGCTCCATAGTTTACATTGAGATCAATATATTTAGACAAAGTGACATTTAGATTCATTGATTTACCCCCAGTGATATTTAGATCCATAGGTTTAAACCCAGTAGCCTTTAAACCCTTGGATTTAGACCCAGTGATATTTAGTCCACACTTCCCGTTGATCACCCGTTCACACTCATTCTATTTTATCTTCCCACACTAGGGGGAATTACACAGAGGCCAATTAACCGAGAAAGCCGCACGTCTTTGGGATGTGGGAGGAAACCAGAGCACCCGGAGCAAACCCACGCAGTCACAGGGAGAACGGGCAAACTGCACACTGGCGGCACCTGAGGTCGGGATCGAACCCGGGTTTCTAGCGCTGTGAGGCAGCAGCTCTACCCCGCTACACCACTGTGCCTCCCATTTATACCAAGGGAAGCAACAATATCGTAAGATCATAAGTGAGAGGATCAGACTTAGGCCATTCAGCCCATCAAGTCTATTCCACCATTCAATCATGGTTGATCTATCTTTCCCTTCTAACCTCATTCTCCTGCCTTCTCCCCATAACCTCTGATACCCGTACTAATCAAGAATCTATCTATCTCTGCCTTAAATATGTCCACTGACTTTGTCTCCACAGTCTTCTGTGGCAAAGAATTCCACAGATTCATGAAATAAATTCTGACAAAAGAAATTCCTCCTCATCTCCTTCCTTTAACGTTCTTTAATTCTGAGGCTATGACCTCTAGTCCTGGATTCTCCCACTAGTGGAAACATCCTCCCCACATCCACTCCATCCAAGCCTTTCACTATTCCGTGCGTTTCAATGTGGTCCCCCCTCAACCCCCCCCCCCCCACAACCCCCCCCACAACACCCCCCCTCCCCCACCCACCCACCACAACCCCCCCCCCCCCCCCCCCCCCCAACCCCCACAACCCCCCCCCCCCCCAACCCCCACAACCCCACCCCCCCACCCCCCACCCCCCACCTCCCACTCCCCGATATCAATGCATGCCATGGCTGGAGGTTTGTTTAACATGAAGTTTTGGTGTTACAGTGAATGTGGGCACTAAATGAACAAGACAGTATTCGAGTGAGCAGCACATTGAATTGTTAGAAAGAAGACTTACAAAGCCAGGAGGAGTGGCATAATTAGCCAAAGATAACGCTACAGCAGATAAAAAGGAAACTGATGGCAGAAGCAATTTGGATAGGAATTAGTAATGATAAGGTCAGTGGAGTAATAATTGGAAGCTGTCCGCAGCAGACAGGTGGATAATTAATTGCTTAGGCAAGTAGAAAATGTTGTGAAGAAATGTAATATGATAATTGCTCGGGGGAGGAGAGATTTCCATATCCCAAAGGTGGAGTGGATAGATGGAAGACATTTGAAAAGAAAAGATTTGCACAATAACAAAGCAGCCCGTGACAAGTTGTGAAGCTACCTATCCAAACAAATTTTGATTCAGATTTTGCATGTGGAGCTCAGCAGAACCGATTAAATACTGAGAAGTGGGCGATTTAAAGATGTGTGTTGGGATCGACGAGGCAAGCATAAATAAGACTTTAAATACAAAAAGAAACCAGCAAGTCTATAGAGGTATGGCACGGTGGTGCAGCTGTAGCCTTACAGCACCAGAGACCTGGGGTCACGGGTTCGATCCTGGCTACGGTTGCTGTCTATACGGAGTTTGCACGTTCTCCCCGTGACCTGTGTGGGTTCTCTCAGAGATCTTCGGTTTCTTCCCACACTCAAAAGACATACAGGTTTGTAGGTTAATTGGCTTGGTAAGAAAAAAATTAATGTACAGGGATTGCTGGGCGGTGTGGACTCGGTGGGCTGAAGAGGCTGTTTCATAAGATCATAAGTGATAGGAGTAGAATTCAGCCCATCAAACCTACTCCGCCATACAATCATGGCTGATCTATCTCTCCACCAGGAAGCGGCCGTTCCAGGTGGCCCAGCCGCCGAAAGGACTCTCCCGACGCCAGGGCAAGACCATCCGGTGAGAACGGCCAGGGACATCGGGCCTCCGTAGAGGCCTGACTTTGGGGTGAACATGGGATGGGGACTGGACATTGTGCCTTCCTCCACAGTGCTACCCACTGTGGGGGGATGATTTTTTTGTCTAATTGTTGTCCTGTAGGTCTGTGTCCAAGATGGCTGCCGTGAAGGGAGAGTGGACGCTGGCATGCTTTGGCTGCCGCTGCTCTCTCTTCACACTGTGTTTTTGATTTTCTGTTTTTGGATTGAATTCTGTTTTTAATTTGTGTCTCTGTGATGTCTTTATTACTTGTTATATTCCGATTATATGTTTTTATTCCGATTACTATGTAAGGTGTCCTTGAGATGTCTGAAAGGCGCCCATTAAATAAAATTTATTATTATTATTATTATTCCCTCCTAATCCCATTCTCCTGCCTTCTCCCCATAAACCCTTGACACTCGCACTAATCTAACTGTGCTGTATCTCTAAACTAAACCAAAGAACTGTAAATAAAGTACAAAATGCAGTCTGCGAAGAAAGTTCGGGATGAAATGGGTTCCAGAAAATGACAACGAAAATGAAAGTGGTTAAAAAAAAAGATTTATAATTAGTTTCATTATTGTGGAAAGTATACCTCCTTTGCATATCGTTAGCAGTCCTTTTCCCACTTCCACTAATCCGTCTCCAACAGCACATATCAAGAAATATTTTAACACCTTGTCATAAATTCTGTTCCACCCTGATTGCTGCTCATTTGCAGATTTCCATTCCACCATCCCATTGCGTCTGAAACTGAAACATGTGAAATATTTCTCATCTGGCCTCATTTTAAGCTGTCATATTATTAAAACGTGAAAATATGAAGCTGATTGTTGTGTGCTAACCAGCCAGTGGAAAGAAAATACATGATTACCAAAGCACCTCGGTACAATGGCACAATAAATGAAACTAAACAAAACTAAACTAAACATGATAAAGGGAATAATGTTTAGTGCAAGATAAAGTCCAGTAGTATCCGATTAAAGATAGTCCGAGGGTCTCTAATGAGGTAGATGGTAGCTCAGGACCTCTCTATAGTTGGTGATGGATGGTTCAGTTGCCTGATAACAGCTGGGGAGAAGGCAGGAGAATGGGGTTGAGAGGGACCAATAGGTCAGCCATGATTGAATGGCGGAGCAGGCTCGAAGGGCCGAATGGCCTAATTCTGCTCCTATGACTTTTGACCTTATGATCACATTCTATTATTATTATTGTAATAAGTTAGCAGCAATTGAAGGCGGTGGGATTCGAACCCATGGAGCCTCCAGGGAGGGTTTTCTCATTCAGTCCTTGCCAACTCGTGGTTCTTCACTGTTTCATTATAATGGGCGGAAATGTTGGCAAACTGTGCCTGGAATGTGAGCATGCCAGACCAGGATTCTGGCTTCATGCCAGCCCGTGTCTCAGTTCTTCAGGCTTGAGTGGGTGCTGTGAGCCTGCCTGGGTATAAAGCGAGGAGTTTGTATCAAAAAGATCCGAGCTCTGCTCAGGCAGATTCTTTGCTTTGGAAATGGCGGTGGGTTTCCATGGTGATACAGCTGACCAGACATAAATCCCACTTTGTATTCTGGTGAAGCAGATTCTTCTCTGACCCGCTCACTGATGACGGTGAGTTTATGTAAGGTCATTATCAGCAGTGTTGTAAATAAAACTTCTTAATATTTCCACCTTCTGAGTGTCTATCATTTTTACTTTAGACTATACAGTGTGTGGAATCAGGCCCCTCGGCCCAATACATGCTAGGGGCAATTTACAGCAGCCCATTCACCTTGTAAGTCTTTGGAGTGTGGGAGGAAACCGGAGCACCCGGAGAAAACCCACGCTGTCACAGGGAGAATGTGCACACTCCGTACAGACAGCACCCGAGGTCAGGATCGAACCTGCATCTCTGGTGCTGTAAGGCAGCAACTCTCCTGCCGTGCCACAGTGCCGCCCTGATTTTGCTGTTGTTTATACAATGTTGCGGTTGTGTATAGCCTCGTCATGAGTCCGAGCTGATTAAAAGCAGGTACTAAGCTCAGGAGAGGTGAGTTAACACCTGACAGTTAACACTCCCTGTCCAGAGCCACGCACCACCGGACTCTTCAGTTTAGTGCTTTAGTTTGGAGATACAGCATGGAAACAGGCCCTTCGGCCCACATGGTCCACACTGACCAGCGACCCTTTATACTAGCACCATCTTACACACGAGGGACAATTTACAATTTTTACCTAAACTAAGTTAACCTGCAAACCTGTACGTCCTTGGAATAAGCGGGGGGACTGGAGTACCTGGGGAAAACCCATGCAGATAATTTTCTCTTTGTGACCGAGTGGGTTTTCTCTGGGTGCTCGGGTCTTCTCCCACATTCCAAAGACATGCAGATCTGTAAGTTAATTGACTTCTGTAACTTATACCCTAGTGTGTAGGGTAGAAATAGTATACGGGTGATTGTTGGTCGGTGTGGACTCGGTGGGCCGAAGGGCCTGTTTCCTTAAAAAAAAGATAATCTTTCTTGAAATGCATTGTAACACTGTCACTATGCCTACATAATATTGTGTTCCCTTTCTCCTCACTTCTCAACTGTTTAGTTCAGTTTAGAGACACAGCGCCTAACAGGCCCTTCGGCCCATCGAATCCGCACCGTCCGGCGATCCCCACACATTAACGCTATTCTGCAGGCGCTACGGACAATTTACATTTATCCCAAGACAAGTAACCTACAAACCTGTACGGCTTTGGAGCGTGGGAGGAAACCGAAGGTCTCGGAGAAAACCCACGTGGGTCACGGGGAGAAGGTAGAAACTCCGTACAGACAGCACCCGTAGTCAGGATCGAACCGGGTGTCTCTGGCGCTGCAAGGCAGTAGTTCTACTGCTTATGTCACCGTGCCGCCTATTTGTTTCTTTCCACTAAGAAAGGGAAAATAATTTGAGGCATAATATAGTCACTGAAGTTAGTAAATTGTTGGGGTGTACAGAACAATGTAGCATTGACAAGGAGAGTTTAAGATATCAGCATTATTATCATGTCTTCGAACATAACAGCAGATCTTTGATTAAATAAATCAACTGTGGAAGTAGGAAAAATTGACATTATTGGGAATGCTTATTGTCAATAGAGTTATAGAATTAAATGAATTTACAAACAAAATCAATACATGGCATACAAATGGCACTTTCATCAACAACTGGTCTTTTAATATTACTGGATGATTGTATTATTGTATTTCATGAAAACATCTCTGGCATTAGTTAAAGAATCAATATTTCCACATTTTGTAAATTATATAGCATTACGTGTTTTTTTAATCTCATTTGCAGAAGATAGACACAACGTGCTGGAGTAACTCAGCGTGTCAGGCAGCATATCTGGGTGGTACAATGGCACTGTGGTAGAGTTGCTGCCTTACAGCGCCAGAGCCACAGGTTCGATTCTGACTACGGGTGCTAACAATATGGAGTTTGTTCATTCTCCCCGTGACCTGCGTGGGTTTTCTCCGGGTGTTCCGGCTTCCTCCCACATGCCAAATACGTACAGGTTTTCGGGTTAATTGGCTTTGGGAAAGTTGTAAATTGTCCCTAGTGTGTGTAGGGTAGTGTTAATGTACAGGGATCGCTGGTCGGCTAATGCACAGGGTGATCACTGGTCAGCGGGGACTCTGAGGGCCGATTTTGGTACTGTATCTCTAATGTCTAAAGTAAAGACATGCCCATCAACAGCACCTCTCCCCTCTACAGTTGTTCTACCACCCACATACACGTGGGGTAAACCATTGATGTGGCCCTTGTGGGTAAAGGCATCAGGGGGTATGGAGAGAAGGCAGGTACAGGATACTGAGTTGGATGATCAGCCATGACCATATTGAATGGCGGTGCAGGCTTGAAGGGCCGAATGGCCTACTCCAGCACCTATTTTCTATGTTTCTATGTTTCTATTGTGGCCAGTCTACCATCGACCCCAAGTGACTTTGGGATGTGGGAGGAAACCAGTCCACTGAAAGGAAATCCATGCAATAACAGGGAGAATGTACGAACAGCACACAGACAACACCATAAGTTCATAAGTTCTGGGAGCAGAATTAGGCCATTTGGCCCATCGTCATTCAATCATGACTGATCTATCTTTCCCTCTCAGCCCCAATTCTCCCGCCTTCTCCCCATAACCCCTCACACCCTTAATAATCAAGAATCTGTCAATCTCCCACTAAGATATCCATTGACTTGGTCTCCAAAGCCGTCTGTTGCAATGAATTCCACAGATTCACCGCCCTCTGATTAAAGAGATTCCTCCTCATCTCTTTTCTTAAGGCATGTCCTTTTATTTTATGGTAATGACCTGTGATTCTAAACTCTCCCACCAGTGGAAACATCCTCTCCATATTCACTCCACGCAGGCCTTTCACTAGTCGGTAAGTTTCATCCTTCAAAACTCCAGCGAGTGCAGGCCCAGTCAAAACGTTCATCGTACGTTAACCCAATCATTCCAGGATCATTCTCATAAACTTCCTCTGAACTCTCTCCTTCGTCATTACATCCTTCTTCAGATAATAGGTCCAAAACTCCTCGTAATGCTCCAAATGAGGTCCGACCAGTGCCTTATAGAGACTCAGCATTACATCCCTGTTTTTATAGTTTAGTTTAGTTTAGAGATACAGCACGGAAACAGGCCCTTCGGCCCACTAAGTCTACTCCGACCAGCGATCCCTGCATATTAACACTATCCTACAAACAGTGGGGACAATTCACATGTATACCAAGCCAATTAACCTACAAACCTGTACGCCTTTGGAGTGTGGGAGGAAACTGAAGATCTTGGAGAAAACCCACGCAGGTCACGGGGAGAAGGTACAAACTCCGTACGGACGAGCACCCGTGGTCAGGATCGAACCCTGATCTCTGGTGCTGCAAGCGATGTAAGACAACAACTCTACTGTGCCACCCTGATATTCTAATTCTAATCTAGGTTAGGATCGAACCAGGGACACTGAAGCTGGGAGGCAGCAGCACGACCTGCTGTGCCACCAGGTTTTATATCTGCCAAGACAGATATAGATGCTGAAAAGTGAAAACTCTATCAACACCCCATCGGCATAGTTGAGGCTTTGGTTACAAAGTGCAAGTGATTTAAAGCACCCATTGATGTGTGGGATTGGATATTGCTTCATTTGCACCTACGACCCAGCATAGAAAAGACTACAATCTATGAAAGGAAGTGCTGCTGGCTGTGTAGGGGCGTCTCAGAACCAACAGCACCGTTGGAAGTCACCTTATTACCATGCGCGGTGTGATCCAACTTTGCTGCTGAAAATGTTAAACATTTTCCCTTAGCTTGATGTCAGATATCTATCTGAATCTAATTTTGCTTATTCTCCATCTGATTCCGGGCTCCCTTCACAGTCTTCTAAAATCTTTTTAAAAAAATGTAAATTATTTTCTATCAGGTTTATTTTAAAGCGCTAGGAAAATAAATCTTCTCTTGCCTATCCATCTGCCTGTATGTGTTTCAAATGTGGCAGAAAACCAGAGCAACCGGGGAAAACCCACGCAGGGCACTGGGTGAGCTTGCAAACTCTGTTCAGACAGCACCTGTAGTCAGGGTCAAACCCGGGTCTCTGGCGCTGTAAGGCAGCAACTCTACCGCTGCGCCACTGTGCTGTCAGTGGTAGAATCTGGAGGGAGTTGATGAGAACATGGGGGAGCGACATGGTGGAGAGAAGGATTAGGGCCTGTTTCCATGCTGTATCTTTGACTAAAGTCGAGAGGGGGCTTATGAGAATGATCCAGTGGATGATTGGGTTAACGTATGATGAGTGTTTGACGGCACTGGGCCTCTACTCGCTGGAGTTTAGAAGGATGAGGGGACACCTCATTGAAACTTACCAAATAGTGAAAGGCCTGGATAGAGTGGATGTGGAGAGGATGTTTCCACTAGCGGGAGAGTCTAAGATCAGTGGGCATAGTCTCAGAATAAAAGTACGCATCTTTAGAAAGGAGATGAGTAGAGGGTGGTGAATCTGTAGAATTGTGGCCACAGACAGTTGTGGGGACCGTCATATGGTATTTTTAAGGCAGATTGTTGATTAGTATGAATTTCAGGGGTTATGGGGAGAAGGCAGGAGAATGGGGTTGAGAGGGAAAAATAGATCAGCCATGATTGAATGGTGGATTAGACTCGATGGGCCGAATGGCCCTGACTTGTGAGCATGAACTTTTGACTCTGAGTAAGAGATAGCACAGGGCATGGCGGGCTGAATGGCCCTTTTCTGCGGTTGTATCAGTTCCATCAGCTTTATGGCGTATCATATTTTTGATCTAATTATTTTCATGCATGATCTGGGACAGAAATTATGTTTTTCTCCTGAGATATTTAGGATGATTGTTAAGTCAAGTAAATCTAAAACCTCCCATCCCTGACTGCACAACTGTCGTCAGTTTAACTAATTCCAGATTTTTGCATTTTTCAGATTCACAAAATAAATAAATAAATGTATATCTCTGCACTGACAATAGTTTTAACGTGACTGAGAGGCTGAATCGGTGAAATGTGATTTTAAGGATCATTGTATCAGTGTTAAGTCACGTTGAATTAGCACTTAAAATCGTGGACGCAATTGGAAGGAAGGTGGCTGGTGGCTGGGGGTCTTTGCTGCAGTTTATCCAATGTTTAGTCCTGTAAACTTAAGGACAATGGCCTAATGAGTGAACGATACTTTATTGTCACATGTCACAAGTCACAGGGATATCCTTTGTTTTTCACACCAAAGCCCAGACCATCACACAAACCAACCTCCCTTCCATCGACTCCATCTACACCGCACGCTGCCATGCCAAGGCCAGCAGCATAATCAAGGACCAGCCGCACCATGGCCACTCCCTCTTCTCCCCTCTCCCATCGGGCAAAAAGGTATAGAAGTGAGAAAACGCACAGCTCCAGATTTAGGGGCAGTTTCAGGCAACTAGACCATTCAATCAACAACTAGCGAGCAGTCCTGAACTATTATCGACCTCATTAGAGACCCTCGGACTATCTTTGGTCGGGCCTTACTGGCTTTATCTTGCATTAACCCTTATCATGTATCTGTACACTGCAAATGGCTCGATTGTAATCATGTATTGTCTTTCCGCTAACTGTTTGGTATGCAACAAAGGCTTTTCGCTGTACCTCGGTACATGAACTAAACTAAGGGTTTCAGCCCGAAACATTGCCTATTTCCTTCGCTCCATAGATGCTGCCTCACCCGCTGAGTTTCTCCAGCACCTTTTGGCTACCTTCAATTTTCCAGCATCTGCAGTTCCTTCTTAACCATTGTAAACTTCAGGACAATGCTTTAAGTAAGCCTGATAATCCTTGCCAGTGAATGAATCCATGAAGACACAAGGAACTGCAGATGCTAGTGTACAAATAAAAGACCCAAAGTGCTGGAGTAACTCAGCAGGTCAGGCAGCATCTCAATAGATGGATAGGATAGGTAACATTTTCGGTCAATAGACCCAAAGTCTGAAGAAGGGCTCTGACCCATAACGTCACCTATTCTTTTTCTCCAGAGATGCTGCCTGACCTGTCGAGTCACTCCAACACACTGTGTCTATCTTCAGTATAAACCAGCATCTGCAGTTCCTTCCTACATGTTGTAGCTCTGGATCCTTCAGATGAATGAATCACTGAACATGACTTCATCCATACAGGCGTCAAATTGTCACAATGTACTCGATTAAGGGGGTCAGGCAGCATCTCTCGAGAAAAAGGAGAAGCGATGTTTCTGGTCGGGACCCTTCCTCGGACTGAAAATAGAGGTGGGTGGGGGGGGGGGGGGGGGGGGGGAGGTGGTAGGGGGTAACTGGAACTAGAAAGGGGGGGGGGGCGGTGTATTTTCTACGGGTCCAGTTTCCTCCCACCTACAAAGACGAACAGATTTGTAGGTTAATTGTCTTTGGTTAAATTGTCCCTAATAATAATAATAATAAATTTTATTTACGGGCGCCTTTCAAGAGTCTCAAGGACACCTTACAAAAATTTAGCAGGTAGAGGAAAAACATGTAAGGGGAATGAAATAAATAGTAGAGACATGACTAGTACACAAAGTAAAGACAGAATTCAATACAAAACACAATATGAGGCAGATGAAAAGGGAGGGGGACGTGGGGCTAAGGATAGGCAGAGGTGAAGAGATGGGTCTTGAGGCGGGACTGGAAGATGGGGACACGGAATTGCGGATCAGTTGGGGGAGGGAGTTCCAGAGCCTGGGAGCTGCCCTGGAGAAGGCTCTGTCCCCAAAACTGTGGAGGTTGGACTTGTGGATGGAGAGGAGACCGGCTGATGTGGATCTGAGGGACCGTGAGGGTTGGTAGGGGGAGAGGAGGTCAGTGAGATATGGGGGGGGGGGGGGACAGATGGTGGAGGGCTTTGTAGGTGAGGATCAGGATCCCTGGTGTGTAGGATAGTGCTACTGTACGGAGTGATCGCTGCTCGGTGCGTATCCGGTGGGCCGAAGGGCCTATTTCTACGCTGCATCTCTGAAGTCTAAAATAAAGTAAAGACATGCACACTAACAGCACCCCTCCCCTCTCCAGTTGTTCTACCACCCACATACACATGGGGCAGTCTATTGTGGCCAATCTACCATCGACCTCTGATTGACACAAAGTGCTGGAGTAACTCAGCGGGTCAGGCGAAAAAGGATGGGTGGCATTTTGGGTCGGGACGCTTCTTCAGACTGGAGTCCCTCAAACTGAAGAAGGGTTCTGATAGTCGGTGGTTGGAGGATGGTGCCGCCCTGAATCTCCAATTCTTACTTGATCAGTGGCGACGGCTGAGCTCAAAAAATTATTTAAACTGAAGATAGACACAAAATGCTGGAGTAACTCAGCGGAGGAGGCAGCATGTCTGGAGAGAAGGAATGGGTGACGTTTCGGGTCCAGACCCTTCTTCAGACTCTGTTGCTGAAGTCTCGTCGGAGAGAGGGGGAGAACTTCTTCAACGTAGACATACCTTGAGCAGGTTTTCGCAGTGGAGCAGACGAAACGTGTCGGAAGGAACTGCAGATGCTGGTTTGAATCGAAGATAGACACAAAAGCTGGACGAACTCAGCGGGACGGGCAGCATCTCTGGAGAGAAGGGATGGGTGACATAATATTGCTGAACTATTGACAACAATTTATTTAAACTGAGCTGCATTTCAGAAACTGAGTCGGTACATCTGTTACTTTGAATTCTTTTGTGTAAACCAGCATCTGCAGTTCCTTTTGTCTACATAGTTCTTTAAAAAGCCACAGAGCTTTTGATTGCTGCTTCCTACTAGCACCGTTTGGTCAGCGAACTTTGAATAAAGATATTATGTGGAAATTGAGGCTTTTCATATTCAAATGTACAAATTTACATTATCTATAAATAAAAGTGAAATAGCGAGCGCAGCAGGAGGGACAGTCCCTGGGTTCACAACGACTGTCAAATGGAAATGATTGTCAAGCAATCGTGATTAACAATAAATGTATTTGATGGGACCCAGTCAATTAGCTGTTTATACTGTCATTCATACCTCACCAAGCAAGATTAAATGGAGCGGCTATATAGCGATGAATAAGCCAGAATTTATTTCTTGTGACATGAACAATTATCCATTCACGATGGCCATTCAGAGTTTTAAAAAGTGCTATTAACTTCATTTCAAGGCCATTGCATCTCAAGTCATTGTTAAAGGCTTCGGTTGGATTGAAAGATGGAGCTTAGAAACAGGCCTTTCAGTCCAACGAGTCCACACCGACCACTGATCACCTGTCCACATCAGTTTAGTTCAGAGATACGGCTTGGAAAGTGGCCTTTCGGCCCATCGAGTCCACTCCGGCCATCGATCAGCCGTTCGCACGACTGTAGTTCCACGTAATCCCACTCTCACATCCAGTCCCTCCACGCTGGAGGCAATTTACAGAGGACCAGAGGACATAGGTTCAAGGTAAAGGGGAAAAGATTTAATGGGAATCTGAGGGGTAACCTTTTCACACAAAGGGTGGTGGGTGTATGGAACAAGCTGCCAGAGGAGGTAGTTGAGGCTGGGACTATCCCGTCGTTTAAGAAACAGTTAGACAGGTACATAGCTAGGACAGGTTTGGAAGGATATGGACCAAGCGCAGGCAAGTAGGACTAGGGTAGCTGGGACATTGTTGGCCGGTGTGGGCGAGTTGGGCAGAATGGCCTGTACATGGAGTGTGGGAGGAAACCGAAGATCTTGGAGAAAACCACGGGGAGAACGTACAAACTCCGGGGTGGAAGATCGCAACCTTCACGTGGTCCGCCCCGTTTCGACGAATGCAATCACCCGGCGTGCACAATCAAATAAGATCAAATAGAACAAGTTGTCCTACAACTTTAGGCTGTGCACGCCATACGCAAGAAGGAGAAGTACAAACTCCGTACAGACAGCACCCGCAGTATGGATCGAACCCGGGTCTCTGGCGCTGTAAGACAGTAGCTCGACCCTGCTGCGCCACCGTGATCTCAAAGCAATGCAACCTAAAACGATCACGGAAATAAATGTTCACTGAAATCAGATGATAGAACTGAGGAAACATTGGACAGAAGTCATTGAATTTACTAAATTAGACCCTAATTTGAAGACAAAAACAACGAGCCTAAAATACTATCGTACATTGTCCAGATAATCGGCTTCCTCTGTCTCTGAAATGAGGGAGAGGTGCATCTTTCCAGTGTGATTATAATTCTACTGTACTCCATGATATCGGCTCGCCGCTACAAAGCTCCTGTTCTGTCTATTACACGGCTGCCACGATTTAATCAAGTGTCGTGTTTTAATTTCCACACTAATCTGGGCACCACATGAAAGCTGCCCATAAATTATTTATAAGCCTCTCCGTCTGAACTCAACCGACTTAACTGTGGAAATTCACGTGTGGTTTTTAAAACGCCTGCCAGGGCTGACCCACTGTTGCTCTGCAAAGCTCTCAAAGCAAAACGGATCTGGCAACTGCGTAAGAGGTAACGGTCTGGATAATACACCAGAGTGCCTCCAAGACTAATATTAATCCTGTCCCAGCACCAATTTTGTTAAGATCTGAAAGGAGACGAGGGAAGCCCAACAGTGCAGCGGTAGAGTTGCTGCCTTACGGCGTCAGGGATCCTGGTTCGATCCTGGCTACCGGTGCAGTCTGTACGGAGTTTTCGAAACATAGACATAGAAAATAGGTGCAGGAGGAGGCCATTCGGCACTTCGAGCCAGCACCGCCATTCGTTGTGATCATGGCTGATCGTCCCTAATCAATAACCCGTGCCTATAGAAGCATAGTTGTACGTTCTGCATGGGTTTTCTTCGGGGGCTCCGGTTTCCCCCCCAAATTTCAAAGAAGTACAAGATTGTAGATTAATTGGCTTCGGTAAAATAGTAAATTGTCCTTTGTGTGTAGGATAGTACAGGGTGACCGTTGGTCGGCGTGGAATCAGTGGCCAGAAGGGTCTGTTTAAACATTGTATCTCTAAACTAAACTAGACTAACCTAATTGCCTTAAATAAATATCCTATTGCCTGTGGGAAATTTCTTCCTCATAACCATTCCTAATTTGGACAAGAAAACTCTTCATTACAACACTTGGATACCCAAAGCAGTTGGCAGCCAGCGATTACCTTTTTGAAATGTGTCAATGATAAAAATGCAGAAAATGTGGCGTCTGATCTGAACACAGAAATTGCCCAAAACAGCAATGTGATAATCAGTCATTATGTTTGGACATGAAGCCACAAGAACATAGAATATTCAGGCAGCAATAGCCATTCCGACCCCCAAGTTCGTTCAACAAAATCACATCCCAGTGCTACTTTCTTATACTGACCCCATATCTCTTGAATCCCAGATCCCAAACTCTTTCAATCTTTGACTTAAATAAACACAGCAACTGCACCTTCACACCTTCTTAAATTGACAATTCTGTTGAGAATTACCCTGCTTACACCCTCTTCTCCCCTCTCCCATCAGGCAAAAGGTATATAAGTGTGAAAACGCACACCTCCAGATTCAGGGACTGTTTTTTCCCCAGCTGTTATCCGGCAACTGAACCATCCTCACCCAACCAAAGAGCAGTGTTGAACTACTATCTACCTCATCGGGGAACCTCGGACTATCTTTGATCGGACTTTACTGGCTTTACCTTGCACTAAAAGTTATTCCCTTAGTGGTATTATTTGTTTTGCTTCCCCAAGGTATGCAAAGAGTTGCCACATAAAGGGCACTGACAGAGTTATAAAGTATTTTCATTTTAACACAAACAATTTTTAACACATACCAGTTGTGCTCCCCCTTAGTTCTCTGCGGTCCCCCCAAGCCGGGCTCTCCTTTGTTCTCCCTCTCGACAGTCCCACCGATCTCCATAGCGGTCCTCCTTCGCTCTCCACGCAAAGAATGTTTTATGTTTCAATGAGATTGCAATTCATTCTCCCAAAGTTTCAAGAGCACCTCGTCCCGGTCTGATGAATCAGCCCTCGACTGACAAAGCCGTCAACCAAGCAATCAGCTTGGTGAACTTTAGCTGCTCTCCCTCCATTTCAAGTAATGTGCTTCATTGTGTGGGGAGACCAGACCAGCATACAATACCCCAGATACAGTTTCACCAGGGCCTTGTATAATTGCATCAGGATGTCTCTCCTCTCCTACTCCAATCCTCTTATAATAAATGTCCTAACCCTTTGTAATAACTTGCTGACACTGTGTGGTGACTTTCAACTATTTGCTGACACTCTGTGCTAATGTTCAATTATTGACCCACTTCCCCTGAGCACAGGCTTATAATTTCATTGCTTTTCTATTTGCTCTACCAAAGAGGATGGCCTGGCATCTTTCCACATTGAATTCCACCTGACATGTCCTTGTCCATTCACTGGGCCTGGCTCTCACCTCCTGAAGCTTTTCCGCATTCTTCGTTTTCTACACTCTGCCACCGAGCTTTCTATCGATGGCAAAGTTCGGTCTATCACGATGATCCTCTCATCATCACGATCATATACCCCAGTGCTACTTTCTCACACTGACCCCATATCCCTTGATTCCTAGATCCAAAACTCTTGTAGTCTTTGAATTCAATATACACAATAACTGCCCCTCCACACTCTCTTACATTATTTATTTCTACCTATTGAAACAGCTTCTATAGATCTTTTATTTTCTTCAATGTTCTACTTCTGGTGAAGAGAAGGCACCAGCATAATGGCATCGTTCAAAACATAGACCGGGCTTATATTCACTTGAATTTAAAAGGATGGGAGAGGATCTGATAGAAACATATAAAATTCTTAAGGGATTGGACAGGGTAGATGCAGGAAAAAAAAAATCCTATGTTGGGGGAGTCCAGAACCAGGGGTCACAGTTTAAGAATAAGGGGTAGGCTATTTGGGACTGAGATGAGGAAAAACGTTTTCATCCAGAGAGTTGTGAATCTGTGGAATTCTCTGCCACAGAAGGCAGTGGAGGCCAATTCACTGGATGTTTTCAAGAGAGAGTTAGATATAACTGAGGGCTAACGGAATTAAGGGATATGGGGAGAAAGCGGGAAGGGGTTATTGATTTTGGATGATCAGCCATGATCATTATTGAACGGCGGTGCTGGCTCAAAGGGCCGAGTGGCCTACTCCTGCACCTGTTTTCTATGTTTCTATAATGGATCAGTTGCTGTCATCCATTAATTCCACACGAACGTCTCTGCACCGTCCCTGGGAACCAGTTCTTCCAAGAACTTTGGTAACCCACGGCAGTCTGACGGCCTGTGTCAGCGGTCCCTCCAAGATGGCGGCACCTCTGTAGAAGTCCACTGCAGTGTGGAGGCACAGCCTCACCCACAGAACTATTGAAGGGTCTCGACCCAAAATGTCACCTCTTCCTTTTTCTCCCGAGATGCCGCCTGACCAGCTGACTTACTCCAGCATTTAGTGCCTGACAAGGTATTAAATCATTTTTTCCATTCTTTCTCCGCAGTGAGAAACATAGAAAATAGGTGCAGGAGTAGGCCATTCGGCCTTTCAAGCCAGCACCGCCATTCAATGCGATCATGGCTGGGCATCCAAGATCAGTACCCCGTTCCTGCTTTCTCCCCATATCCCTTGACTCCATGAGGCATTGCTTTAGTTGAAGGAGAGATAAGCTTCCTTAATACTATCTCAATATGGCTAGCAAAGCCTTCATTGTTACACCACGATGCGATACGATAGAACTTTATTTATCCCCGGAGGGAAATGGGGATGGGGGAGGGGAGGGGAGGGGAGTCAGTCTCAGTCTACCCCACGGCAGAAGGGGGAGGAGTTGTACAGTTTGATAGCCACAGGGAAATCAGGGAGCTCAGGGATGCTGCCTGAACCGCTGACTTAATCCAGCATTTTGCGTCTAACAAGGTATTAAATTACTTTTCCCAATCTTTCCTCCGCGGCGAGACATCGCTTTGGTCGAAGGAGAGAAAAGCTTCCCTAATTACTACCGCAAAGCCTTCACCGCTACACCAGTGCGACCTTTATTTCTGTCACAGTGCCTGCATTCCCCGCCAATCTCGCAGCTCAGAGCAACGTCAAGTGGAAATGTTATCAGCACGCGTTCATGTACTGAATATGTAGTTCTGCTGTGATAGTGGGGTCGATTTTTTTTAAAAGGCGCAGAACACTTTAGATTTTTAAATAAATACATCATTAAATTCCGACGTTAGTGTTCTAGCCTGGAATGTAGGAAACTTATAACAGGGTTATGCCGCTGTCAGAGCCTCTGCAAACTGCCCAATTAATAAAAAATCCACGACTTGAAATGCTGAAAATACCCTCAGCTGAGTTCACAGGTTGTATTAATAATTTAGACTTTGGAAAGACAAACACAATTTCCAAATTGATGGCCGATGGCCAGTGCTGAGGAGGAATGAATGCAGAATGAACAAATAGTATCCAGTGAATTTCGATTTTATTATACGGTGTGAAATGGTGGTTAAAAAATTAATGAGATCACATATTATTATTACGAAAATGGAAAATTTAACTGGGCGAAAGGAAGGAAGGGATGTGGTATGCATCCTGCAATAAATCTATGAAGTTAGCTTTGAACAATCAATGTTACCAGGTTCCTTCAAGCAGTTCAGAGTCCTCGCCTGCTCAACCTCTCCCTGTAGCTCAGGCCCTCGAGTCCTGGCAACATCCTTGAAAAATCTTCTCTGAAACCATATAACCATATAACCATATAACAATTACAGCACGGAAACAGGCCATCTCGACCCTTCTAGTCCGTGCCGAACACGTATTCTCCCCTAGTCCCATATACCTGCGCTCAGAACCATAACCCTCCATTCCTTTCCCGTCCATATAACTATCCAATTTATTTTTAAATGATAAAACGAACCTGCCTCCACCACCTTCCCTGGAAGCTCATTCCACACAGCCACCACTCTCTGAGTAAAGAAGCTCCCCCTCATGTTACCCCTAAACCTCTGTCCCTTAATTCTCAAGTCATGTCCCCTTGTTTGAATCTTCCCTACTCTCAGTGGGAAAAGCTTATCCACGTCAACTCTGTCTATCCCTCTCATCATTTCAAAGACCTCTATCGTCCCCCCTTTAACCTTCTGCGCTCCAAAGAATAAAGCCCTAACTTGTTCAACCTTTCTGTTGGTCTTTTTTTTCTATTATCATTCTGCTCAAGGGGGTTGTGGGGAGAAGGCAGGAGAATGGGTTGAGAGGGAAAGATAGATCAGCCATGATTGAATGGCGGAGTAGACTCGATGGGTCGAAGGGCCGAATCCTGCTCCTTTCACTGGTGAAGAGTACAATCTGTTTGAAGATTGGCCACGTCGACCAGTCGTGCCCCATATACGTTGGTCCCCCCTGCTCGTATTTGGCCCATATTCCTCTGACCCTATACTATCCGGTGTACCGGTTCAAACATTTTAAAACACCGTTTTAAACATTGTAATACGGTTGTCCACATTAACCGTGTGTGAAATATCATGTGGGTGGGTGGCAGGTTTTGTGGGACAGGCAGTGATGGAACTGGGCTGGAATGGACAGGATGGATTAGTTTAGTTTAGTTTAGTTTGGTTTAGAGATACAGCGCGGATACAGGCCCTTCGGCCCACCGGGTCCTGCACCGACCAGCGATCCCCGCACATACAGAGTTGGATGATCAGCCATGATCATATTGAATGGCGGTGCAGGCTCGAATTGCCGAATGGCCTACTCCTGCACCTAATTTCTATGTTTCTATTCACGCTATCCTACACACACGCGGGACAATTTACATTTATACCAAGCCAATTAACCTACAACTTGTACGTCTTTGGAGCGTGGGAGGAAACCGAAGATCTCGGAGAAAACCCACGCAGGTCACTGGGGAGAATGTACAAACTGCATATAGACAGCGCCCGTAGTCAGGATTGAACCAGGGTCTCTGGCGGCGTAAGGCAGTAGCTCTACCGCTATGACACCGTGCTGCCTTGATTGTGGTGTGTTGTGGTGTCAGTGTGAGCCAGTGGAGCTGGGGTACTGGTGGATAGGCACAGTGTGAATGTGCAGTCGGGGCCAAGTGGAGAAGATGAGTGATGGTTAATAGCTACAAATCCTGGTTTGCCGGGAGACCTGAAGTCTGACAAGCATGGCTTTTCTTCGCCACACCACCTTCCTTCATGCCCACATTATGAAGAGTAAACTGATCACTTGGATGACGGATGGGAGAAGGTATTTGGGCTGGAAGTTGGTGAGGGCTTGGAAAACTGATGGCAGCCCAGCCCTGATAGTCCAGCGATCGAGTCTGTTCTTAACATTCAATTGGAAACGATATTTGGTCCTATCTCCAAGTCCTAACTAAACCCTAGAACCATCACCCCCCCCCCCCCCAAAAAAAAAGCAACAGTTAAATGAGATCACCTTTCATTCTTCGAAACTCAAGTTTAGTTTAGTTTAGTTTAGATTAGATTAGTTTAGTTTAGTTTAGTTTAGATTAGTTTAGATTAGATTAGATTATTAGTTTAGTTTAGTTTAGATTAGATTAATAATAATAATAATAAATTTTATTTAATGGGCGCCTTTCAGACATCTCAAGGACACCTTACATAGTAATCGGAATAACATATAATCAGAATATAACAAGTAATAAAGACATCACAGAGGACACAAATTAAAAACAGAATTCAATCCAAAAACAGAAAATCAAAAACACAGTGTGAAGATTAGTTTAGTTTAGTTTACTGTCACGTGTACCGAGGTACTCAACGTTATTTCTTTGGCATCCATTTCGAGACTTCATTGCTGACGATGTAATGGGAATGGTGTTGGTGGTGAACGCTTGAATTTGGATCGACACGACCTAACTATCATCAGGAGCACGAAAAACAAATTAACGCGAGCCCAGGTGGTGAAGTTGAGGACTGACAGAGTTCTCCCCCTGGATAAATGCCAAACAGCTGAGTGCCAGTCACAATAAGTTTGCGTTGAGATGCTTCCAGAGCATTGAGCGTTGTTGCAAAGGCTCCTCTGACGGAAAACCTGTTAGACTTTAGAGACTTTAGAGTCTGGAAACAGGCCCTTCGGCCCACCGAGACCATTCCGACCAGCGATCACCCCTTACACTAGCATTATCTTAAGCACTTGGGACAATTAAAAATTTACAGAAGACCATTGACCTCCAAATCTGTACATCTTGGAGTGTGGGAGGAAAGCAGAGCACCCGGAGAAAACCCACGGAGTTCACAGGGAGAAGGTACAAACTTTGTACAGACAGCCCTCTGTAGTCAGGATCGAATCCGCGGTCTCTGGCGCTGTGAGGCAGTGACTCCTACCACTGCGCCACTGTGCTGTCTCACGTAAAGGCAAGATAATCTTTGTATGAAAATAACTGGAGACAGACCTGTGTTTGACTATTACTAATGCAGAGGCACTGCATTGGGTAACTTTGAATCATATTGGGTCTTCAACGGCTGGGGAAAGCAAGCATTTCGTAGCAGACATTTTTCATTGAGAGAAACTTCACCACAAATGTTTGTAAGAACATGAAAGGGAAAGGAGACGGTGGTCAGTGAATGATGAAGAGAATAAGTCAATGTATCCAGTATAATTTTGCATCAGAGTTTGGAAAGTAAAATAGGGCGTGGGGCGTAAAATAGGGAAAGCAGGGCGGCACGATGGCGCAGCGTTAGAGTCGCTGCCTTACAGTACCAGAGACCCGGGTTCGATCCTGGCTACGGGTGCTGTCTGTACAGAGTTTGTACATTCTCTCCGTGACCTGCGTGTGTTTTCTCCGAGAAATTCAGTTCCCACCCACACTCCAAAGACGTGCAGCTTTGTAGGTTAACATAGAAACATAGAAAATAGGTGCAGGAGTAGGCCATTTGGCCCTTCGAGCCTGCACCGCCATTTAATATGATCATGGCTGATCATCCAACTCAGTATCCTGTACCTGCCTTCTCTCCACACCCCCTGATACCTTTAGCCACAAGGGCCTCATCTAACCCCCTCTTAAATATAGCCAACGAACTGGCCTCAACTACCTTCTGTGGCAGAGAATTCCAGAGATTCACCACTCTCTGTGTGAAAAATGTTTTTCTCATCTCGGTCCTAAAAGATTTCCCCCTTATCCTTAAACTGTGACCCCTTGTTCTGGACTTCCCCAACATCGGGAGCAATCTTCCTGCATCTAGCCTGTCCAACCCCTTAAGAATTTTGTAAGTTTCTATAAGATCCCCCCTCAAGCTTCTAAATTCTAGCGAGTACAAGCCGAGTCTATCCAGTCTTTCTTCATATGAAAGTCCTGACATCCCAGGAATCAGTCTGGTGAACCTTCTCTGTACTCTCTTAACTGGCCTGGTATAAATGTAAAAATTGTCCCTAGTGTGGTATGGTGTTAATAGGCGGGTATCGCTGGTCGGAGCGGACTCAGTGGGCCAATGGGCTGTTTCCGCACTGTGTCTCTAAAACTGAAATTCAAAAAGAACTTAATTGGCTGCAAAGCTCCTTTGGCAATCCTAAATTCATGAAGGGAGCTGTAGGAATACAAGCATTCCTTCTTTTATACACTCTGATCTGCTGCCAACTCCATTGGGAGGGAATGGAGATTCCATCGGAATTGACTAATCTGGCATCATCCGCATTATGTTCTTGCAGAAGTTGTATTGAAACCCCACTCACAGTCCTCCTGATCTTTCTCCTTCTGGTCTCTGATTCCTCCATCTCAGGCACCGGATCTCCTGGCTTTTCTTTCCGAGAAACTGTGTGTGCGTCACGGCGGCTCAGCGGTAGAGATGCTGCATTATCGTGCCAGACACCTGGGTTCCATCCTGATGATGAAATATATAAAACGTGTAAAATTATTAAAAAAAGGACTGGACAAGCTAGATGCAGGAAATATGTTCCCAATTTTGGGGGAGTCCAGAACCAGGGCCACAGTCTAGAATAAGGGGAGGCCATTTAAAACTGAGATGAGAAAAATCGTTTTCACCCAGTGAGTTGTGAATTGTGGAATTCTCTGCCACAGAAGCCAGTGGGAGGGGGGGGGGGGGGGATTCACTAGATGAATTTAAAGGAGACTTAGATAGAGTTCTAGGGGCTAACGGAACCAAGGGATATGGGGAGAAGGCAGGCACGGGTTACTGATTGTGGATGATCAGCCCTGATCACAATGAATGTGGCGGTGCTGGCTCGAAGGGCCAAATGGCCTCCTCCTGCACCTATTTCCTATGTTTCTATGAGCACTGTCTGTATGGAGTTTGTACATTTCCCCTGTGACCACGTGGGTTTTCTCCAGTGTGTTCCCGTTTCCTCCCGCACTCCAAAGACATGCAGGTTTGCCGGTTAATTGGCTTCTGTAATTTGTAAATTGGCCCAAGTGTGTAGGATACGCGTGCAAGGGGTGATCGCTGGTCGGCATGGACTCGGTGGGCCGAAGGGCCTTTTTCCACGCTGTATCTCTAAAGACCAACGGCTGCTGACTCTTAATACTTGGACTAGAAAGGAAGCAAACTCAATACAATATCAGATTTTTATCAGTTTAGTTTATTGTCACGTGTACCGAGGTACAGTCAATAGCTTTTGTTGCGCGCTAACCAGGCAGTGGAAAGATAATACATGATTACAATCGAGCTATTCACAGTGTACAGATACATGATAATGGGATGTGGACAAAAATGCCCGGAGAAACTCAGCGGGTGAGGCAGCATCTGTGAGGCAAAGTTATAGGTGACGTTTCGGGTCGTAAAGGGACCCCTAAAGGGTCTCAACCCGAAACGTCACCGATTCCTTCGCTCCATAGATGCTGCCTCACCCGCTGAGTGTCTCGAGCATTTTTGTCTACCTTCGATTTTTCCAGCATCTGCAGTTCTTTCTTAAGCATGATAATGGGATCATGTTTAGTGCAAGGTAAAGCCAGTAAAATCCGATCAAAGCTAGTCTGAGGGCCACCCATGAGGAAGACAGTGGATGCCCCTGCTCCCTAATATCAAAGGTATCAAAGGTATTTTATTAGTCACATACACACTAGGTGTAGTGAAATGCTTATTGCCATTTTGCAGCACATAAAGAAAGAACAGACATAACATTAATAAGAGTTTTAGAACATAAAAAACATCCCCCCACAATGGTTCCCATTATGAGGGAAGGCACAAAGTCCAGTCCCCAACCCCAGTTCACCCATAGTCGGGCCTATTGAGGCCTCCACAGTTGCCTCTACGGAGGCCCGATGTTCCAGGCCGTTCTCGCCGGGTGGTGGTGCTCCGGCGTCGGGAGAGTCCTCTCCGCGGCTTGGGAACCCTGCAACGGCCGCCTCCGTACTGGAGGCCGAGGCTTCCGAAGCCGACAAGGCCGCGCCGGTTGGAGCTCCACAACTGGCGATCTCGTCGAGAGATCCCAGGCTCCCGGTGTAAAGTTCGGCGCCGCCGCCCGCAGCTGGTCGCTCCACAGACCCGCAGCTCCGCGATGTTGTTCCCGGCGGTTCTTCAGCTCACCGGAGCTCCAGCGCGGCGACCCAGGCAAGGCATCGTCCGCTCCACGATAGCGCTCCAGCACTGTGCCGCCGCCGAAGCCGAGGTTCTGGGCGGTCCCTCAGGAAACACCGCTCCAGGCCCGCTGGTAGGCCGCGAGGACGGGTCGAAGCTGCAGCCCAGGAGAAAAGCTGCCTCTCCGACCAGGTAGGGACCCTGAAAGATAGTTTCCCCCTCCCCCCCCACATAAAAAAGTCCAGACCTCCAAACAAAACACTTTAACTAAGTAAAAATAAAAATAAAACGATGAAAAGACAGACAGCTGCTGGCTGGGCAGCCATACACAGGACAGCGCTCCCTCTAATGCAGCAAACAAGCCAGTACATTGAAATCTGTGCCCCAGGTGGGGAGATAATGCAGGGTTCCACTGAGCTGAGAAGGATTTTTGAATCACACTTTCATCAGACAGATGGTATTCTGTGTTTCCATGCTTGTTGTTCTGTGGAGACACTGGCAGGTCCCAGCTCACAAGATGCCATCTGCTCCTTACTGAATGCACAGCACACGGGTCGTTCCTCCGTGAAAGCAGAACCTGGGTGACTTCTCAATGCTGCGGTGAGCAGCAAACTGGGAACTGTGGCCACCTATAGCAGCAGCAGCAGCAGCAGCAGCAGCCACCTTTAATGGGCCAAATGTCAGGAAGTTAAGAGTTATCTTCACTTCACCAGTTCTCCCCGATCTCATTGTGCGATTGGCACGACAGCATCTAGAAATAATCACTTAGAGTCATACAGCGTGGAAACAGGCCCTTCGGCCCATCAAGTCCGTGCGGACCAGCAATCACCCTGCGCGCTAGGGACAATTTACAAAACACAGATGTAGCTTAGACAATTAACCTACTAACCTGTATGTCTTTGGAGTGTGGGAGGACTTTGGGGATACGGTATGGAAACAGGCCCTTCGGCCCACTGAGTCCGTGCTGACCAGCGAGCACTATCCCACACACTAGGGATAAATTACAACTTGACACACAAACCTGTATTCCTTTGGAGTGTGGGAGGAAACCGGAGCACCCGGAGGAAACCCACGTGGTCACACACTCCGTACAAACAGCGCCGGTAATCAGGACCGAACCCGGGTCTCCGGAGCTACCAGAGGCAGCAACACTACCACTGCGCCACTGTGCCGCCCAAACACAATAGCACAATATTATTTTTGAGATGTTGTTGTAAACATATTAACAGCCCCGTGTCCTAAATAACAAGTTGATTTGGAGGTTGCGGTGTTTATTAGCCTGATGGTTGTAGGGAAGAAGCTGCTCCTGAGCCTGGACCTTACAGGTTTCAGGCTCTGTCAATTAGCCTCTGTAAATTGCCCCTAGATTCCAGGGAGTGGATGCAAAATGGAATGAGTGTGAACGGGTGATCACTGGTCGGTGAGGGCTCTGTGGGCCGAAGGGCCTGTTTCCATGCTGTGTCTTTAAGCTAAATTAAACAAGAGAAGATAATCACATCGGATTACGTCGTGGCATATCACACTTTGGATAGCAGAGGCTGGAAGCTGGACAAGGGTGCAGAGAACATTTATGAGGATGTTGCCAGGACTCGAGGGTCTGAACTGTAGGGAGAGGCTGAGCAGGCTGGGACTCTATTCCTCGGGAGCACAGGAGGAAAAGGGGTGATCTTATTTTCAATCTTCTTGGTTCCTGAGCATTCGCGTTGCCGAACCAGGCCATGATGCAACCTGTCAATAGGCTCTCAACTGTGCACCTGTAGATGTTCAAGAGAATATTCCAAAAGCAAGAGGAGGTGGAAGAAACAGCAGAAACTGGAGTCTTTGGCAAAACCCACAGCTTTGGAGCAACTCAGCAGGTCAGGAAGCATCAGCATTACAAATGCAAAATATGGTAGATGCTAAAAATCTTGAATAGAAAAAGGTGCGATTATTGAAGGTCAGTCAGAACCTGCAGAGAGAGAGAGAGAGAGAGAGAGAGAACGTGTAGCATCAATAAAGGGCTATAGGCCTATTGCGAGTTTATGTACAGGGACATATCTATCCATGCACTGTATACTTGTATTTATACTTATGCATTTTAAACATGTATGTCATGTTTTATACTTAATTTTTAAATTGAATTGAGAGAGAGAAAATACAGAATGGACGTTTGAAGTCAATAATGTTTTATTCATTTAGAGATGAAACAAGCTTTAAGATACAGGAAAAGGATGGAGTTGACCAAAAATATTAGAAGCACAAACAACTGTCGATGCCGGAAACTGGAGCAACAAAGAGTCTGTAGGAGGAACCCACCAGATCGAACAACAACTGGGGGTAGAAGGAATGGTTGACGTTTCGGGTTGAAACCCTGCGAGAGGACAGATGCATTCCCTCTCTCCCCATCCCTCCCCCACCTAAGTCGCACCAACTTCTAGTTCTCACCCGGCAAACAGCTAACAATGGCTTGTTTCCCTTATCATTGTAACTTTTTTTGCATAAAGTTTTCATTTGTCCTATATATCTCGACGTCACCGTCTATATCTCTCGTTTCCCTCTCCCCTGACTCTCAGTCCAAAGAAGGGTCTCGATCCGAAAGGTCACCTCATTCCTAACTGTCACTGTATGTCGTGTTGTCACTTGCGGGCGGAGCACCAAGGCAAATTCCTTGTATGTGACTACTTGGCAAATAAACGTATTCATTCATTCATTCCTTCTCTCTGGAGATGCTGCCCGTCCCGCTGAGTTACTCCAGACTTTCGTGTCTATCTTCGGAGAGGGAAGATAACCTGTATTAAAAAGGAGAAGAGGAGTGGTGAGCTATAAGTGAGAGGTGACTGGTGGGCCAAGAAAGGTGGAAGTTTAGTTTAGAGATACAGCGTGGAAACAGGCAGGAATAGGGACGGAGGCAGGGACTATTGAATACTTTTGTAGCATTGTCTGTACCTTTTACGTGGAGACTCTTGCATATATGTACTGTATGTAAAGAAAGAATCTCACTGTACCAAGTACATGTGACAATAAACTGTCTGTCTGTCTGTCTGTCTGTCTGTCTGTCTGTCTGTCTGTCTCTGTCTGTCTGTCTGTCTGTGTCTGTCTGTCTGTCTGTCTGTCTGTGTCTGTCTGTCTGTCTGTCTGTCTGTCTGTCTGTCTGTCTGTCTGTCTGTCTGTCTGTCTGTCTGTCTGTCTGTCTGTCCGTCTGTCCGTCTGTCTATCTAGGTCTCGGGAGGTGAGAGGGGAAATAAATGAGGAAAGTAGAAAGTGCAAATAAAAATAATCTGCAGATTGTTGGTGGGCAATTTACCAATTCAGTGAAGTTGTCGCTGACAGCACCAACATGGGAACAGGGCTCAGTGTTGCAAATCCTCTTGCATTGAGCACCTGAGCACAATTATCACACTGCTTGCTCCCAGTGTATGGGCTGGGGGCCATGCACAGAACAACTGGCGTAGTCACTGGACTAATTTTGTTGTGTACCTGAATGAAGGGCCATATCCTTCCTTCACTGGCAGAACCAGTGATGGCCTTCACTTATACAGTTTCAAAGCGGTTGCTATTTCCCCTTTGTTGCTGATGCATTGTAGAGGAAATTGTGGCGCAGATCGGATGGCACGGTGGCGCAGCGGAAGAGTTGCTGCCTCACAGCGCCAGAGACCAGGCTCGATTCCGATTATGCCTGCTGTCTGTAAGGAGTTTATACCTTCTCTCAGTGACCTGCGTGGCTTTTCTCCGAGATCTTCCATTTCCTCCCACACTCCAAAGACGTACGGGTTTGTAGATTAATTGGCTTGGTATAAATATAAAAATTGTCCCTAGTGTGTGTAGGATAGTGCTAGTGTGTGGGTATCACTGGTCGGTGCAGACTCGGTGGGCCTAAGGGCCTGGTTCCGCGCTGTATCTCTAAACTGAACTAATCATTCTAATTAGGGCAGTGATTAATTAATGATAAATCACTTTGTCAAAATGATTCAATGTTAATCAGAAAGTTGCAATAGCTCACAGATTTCCAGTTTAAAATCCATGCTTTAACCAACAATACAGAAAACACACGTACGACAAAGTAATAATACGGCTTAATGAATGAAAAATGTTTTAACTTGTGATTTTATTTGCAAGGAAACTTCTTTAGTTTCATTAGTGTTAATGTACGAGGATCGCTGGTCGGTGCAGACTTGGTGGGCCGAAGGGCCTGTATCCCCGCTGTATCTCAATATATAGGTATGTTGCAAAGCCTACCTGAAGCGTCGCTGAAAATCTGTCGCTGCGGGTGTGCGCGATTTTGGCGCCGTTTAGAGGGGGCGGGTTTAAAACGCGATTTTCTCTAGGCTGGTCAAATCGAAGATGTTCAGCCTAGTTAATTATTAACGAAAAATCGCTGGAAGACCCCGTCGCAAAAGCTATTATTAGTTTTAAAGGCCTCGTATAATAGTTATAGTAGTTTAAAAATCAATCTCTAAACCCGCGAACACCAGCAACCGCAGGGTCGCATAAAGCAGACAACTGAAGGTAGGCTGCATATTTTTACATTAAAAAGGGCTTCTAAAGATCCCTTTATACAAAGTTTAATATTGCGAGTAGCTCATTTTGGGCCCATTATATCCCGCAGTATTTTTCTCGGCATTTGGGGGCACAAATCTACCGCAATGTGAACGTTCTAAACCAGCGCGTTCACAGGAACCCACTGGAAAGCTGATTTAAATGGGCATTTATTTACAGCAATTGAACACTAAAATCCTTCCATTTGGTCTATAAATTAATGTAAATGAGATTTAAAAATCATGTTTTATTGTGAATTATTTGTGAATATTATTTGGACATTTAGGCTATTTAAAAATGTTAATCATTTATTAAGAAATGGATAGATGTTTAGATCTAGTAATTGAAGTCTGAAATTAGCTACAATTAGGTAACTAACTAATTATATGCTTTAATTTCAGGTCATCCAAGTAAGATTATTTTATATTTGTTTCAGAATGCTTCAATCTATGATAACTGAAAATTTCATTCAGTTCTCTTAATTTTTAAGAAAGTTATGGGCTTTTGACTGTTCACGATCACAGCTTTTTTGTTATGTCCATAGAAAATCAATAGGGAACAAGATGCTCATTTCCCAGTATGAAAATGGCCATAACTTTTTAAATACTTGAGATATGAAAGTGAATTAGGTGTCAAATTAAACTTATTTTTATGCTTTATCTGATGGGATAAATTGCAGACTTGATTTTTAAAATCTCAAAATTTTGTAACATTGCTACAATATAGCATCCAAGTTTGTTTGTTTTATTATTGTCATGTGTACAGTGAAAAGCTTTGGTTAACGTTCTATCCAGTCAATAAAGTGGACTATACAATAAATACAATCAAGCTATCCACAGTGCAAAGATAAAGGGTACAACATTTATTGCAAAGAGATAACACTGAAACCCGATAAAGTCAGATTAAAGAAAGTTCAAAGGTTTCCAATGAGGTAGATGGGAGGTGAGGATTGTACTCTAGCTATTGAGATCTTCAGTTGCCTGATAACAGTTGGTAAGAAACTGTTCCTGAATCTGGAGGTGTGCGTGTTCAACCTCTGTACCTTCAGAGTTAGACTTTAAAGATACAGTGCAGAAACAGGCCCTTTGGCCCACTGAGTCTGCATCGACCAGCAGTCACCCCGCACACTAGCACTATCCTACACACTAGAGACAATTTATAATTTTATCAAAGCCATTAACCTACAAACCTGCACGTGTTTGGAGTGAGGAAGAAAACCAGAGCACCCAGGAGAAAACCCACGCGGTCACAGGGAGAACGTACAAACTCCGTACAGACAGCATCCATAGTCAGGATCAAATCGGGTCAGGTACCTATTAAATATTTCCCCCCTCACCTTAAATCTTTAGATAGGGTGAACGCACCGAGTATTTTACCCAGGGTAAGGGAATTAAGAACCACAGGTTGAAGGTGAGAGGAACAAGATTTAACATGAATCTGAGGAGCAACTTATTCATTCAGAGGTAAATGGACCGAGCTGCCAGAGGGGATAGTTGAGACAGGTTACTATAACAGCATGATATGTTGGATAGGCACATGGATAGGAAAGGTTTAGAGGGATATGGGCCAAGTTTAGACAAATGGGAGTATCTTAGATCATAAGGTCATGAGGTCATAATTGATGGGAGCAGAATTAGGCCATTCGGCCCATCAAGTCTACTCCAGCACTCAATTATGGCTGATCTACCTCCCTCCTTTCCCCATTCCCACGCCTTCTCCCCATAACCCCTGACATCCGTAGACGGGGCATCCTGGTCAGCATGGATAAGTTGGGTTGAAGGGCCTGTTTCCGTGTTGTAGGACCCTATGGCTGTATTTGAAATACATCGTGTTACTTTGTTGGAAAAAGTGACGTCATAGGTTTGAAGTAATGATGACAGGTTCTGGTTTGCAGATGATTTAAAAAGAAAAACACTCCCAAGACTTTGGGATATGTCCGAAATATTTAATGTGCGCACCGATTTGTGTTCAGTAAAGAGCAAGGATATATCCTGCCTGGGCTGTCATTGTCAAGCACAGATTTTGGGAAGTTTGCAATTTTTTTTTAATGCTTCTCACATTATAAAACCACACTTTACTCACCGCCATCCAATAGAGAGAATTATAGAAACACTAAAAAAAATCCGTGCTTCTCAGCATGAGGGGAAATCACAGAGGAAAGTACTTTATGCTTTAAGTCTGTATTCGACAGCAGCCAGCTAACTAATGTGCAGATATCTACCAGAGCTCTCCAGGAGAGATATAATCAATATCAATGTGGATATGGCGAGGCTAAAGACATGACATGAATGCTAATGTGAGGAATCACATGAACTTCTGATCTATGCCGTAGATAACAAATAATGAAGAAAAATAAAATCAATATGTTAATAACCCCAATTTTAGTGCAAAAAAAAAAGCCTGAAGTCCTTAGCACAACCAAAGAGACCTTACATAGTTCATGGTTTAATTAGTGCTTTGTAGTGATCAAGAGTGTTCGGGCAGCACAATGGCATAAGGGAAGAGCAGCTGCCTTACAGCGCCGGAGACCAGGGTTCAATCCAGACACGTTCTCCCTGTGACTACGTGGATTTTCTCCGGGTGCTCCGGTTTCCTCTCAGTGCAGGTTTGGAGGTTAATTGCCTTCTGTAAATTGTCCCCAGGGTGTAGGGTGGAACTAGTTAGTGTACAGGTGATCATTGGTTGGTTCGGGCTTGGTGGGCCGAAGGGCCTGTTTCCACGCTTTTTCTCCAAACTAAACTGAAAACGAAACAGTACGTAGGTGGAATTCTCAGCCAGGGAACTGCAAGGTGACATTTAAATGAAAACCCACGCGGTCACGGGGAGAACGTGCAAATTCCGCACAAACAGCACCGAAGGTGAGGATCGAACCTGGGTCTCCGGCACCAATAGACAGCAGAATGATCCATTGAACTGAATAGAATGATCCATTAAACTGCATGAGAGAAAATATATGCCTGGAAAAAAGTTTTGTACTTAACTTAGTTAAGGTAGTTTCAATAGTTTTCAACTGTGAGTTTTTCAGTCTTCTAATTATATATATTTTTTTTTTAATTTTAATATCATGTTTTATTTTCTCAACAGGTTCTGAGTGATTTTGAGTGTTAAGGTCATGTACAAAACCTTTTTTCAGTCTCCCACCAGTCGCTAATTACTTCAGGTAATCTTGTATTTCGCTCAATATTTGAATTACTTAACTCGAGATGATTGTGAAATATTAATACGATGCCACTTACGGTGTGAAGAGAATTTAGCTCCAGAACTAGGCCCGATGCTCCTGAAAGTAATGAAAATTGAGCTTGCTGCATACTTCAAAAGAAAATTATAATTGATGACTTCCTGCAGCTCAGCCAGAGTAAATATTATTTTTAAAAAGTACAATTACAAAATATTTCTGATAGAGATTAACTGCTCTGTGACTGGAGACAGCTGACTCCTTTGATCATGAAGAGCATGCTCTATTCAATGTAGAATTAGCAAAACACAAGACGAGTTTAGCTTAGTTTAGAGATACAAGACGGGAACAGGCTCATCGGCCCACCGAGTTCGCGCCAACCAGCGATCCCCGCACATTGACACTACCCTACACACACTAGGGACAATTTACACGTGCACCAAGCCAATTAACCTAGAAACCTGTACGTCTTTGGAGTGTGGGAGGAAACCGAAGATCTCAGAGCAGACCCAAGCAGATCACGTGGAGAACGTGCAAACTCCGTACAGACAGCACCCGTGGTCAGGATCGAACCCCGGTGGCCGGCGCTGCAAGCGCTGCAAGCGCTGTAAGGCAGCAACTTCACCGCTGCGCCACTGTGGCCACCCAAGTCGTGAGAATGTTTTTACCAATAGCCACACAATTATTTTCTTCTTGCGTATGGTGTGCACAGCCTAAAGTTGTAGGACAACTTGTCCTAATTGATCTTATTTGATTGTGCACACCAGGTTGAATGCATTCGTCGAAACAGGGTGGACCACATGAAAGGTTGCAATCTCCCACCCCACACAACTGCTTTGCTCATTCGTAAAGACCACCGCAATTAATTATAAAGTAAATGCATTTTGAGGATTGGCATTGTGATAAATTATGAATTGATTTCAGTTATAGCTGAGCTGTGTACACTGAGGCATTAAGGGCAATGACACATTTGCTCAGTCTGACATCTTCAGCAAAAGATTAATATTCGCAGATACATTCTGAAATATTCTCAATCAACACTCTTGAGAAATGTCGTCTCATCTGCATTTATATGATGGAGTTCACGTTACAATACTTGCAAGCTCGTTACATCCATTGGCTGAGGTTTAAAGGTTTATGATTTCTATGAGGAGAGTTTATAGATTAATATTAAATAAAATATTCTCATAAATTGCCATGCTCAGCTGACATTTCTAAAGCACACAGACAGAATTTATACATAAAATGGACACAAAGTCTTGGAGCAACTCAGCAGGTCTGGAGGCGGCATCTCTGGAGAAAAAGGAATGGGTGATATTTTGGGGCTGGACCCTCCTTCAGACTGAAAGTAAAGGGTTTGGAGGTGGGGGGGTGGGGAAACTGGAGGTAAGAAAAGGACTGAACAAGTCATGACCATAAACGGATGACCAAGGAAGGGTGGAGCCCACAATGGTCCATTGTTGGCTGGGAAAGAAGTGATAACGAAGGGATACAAGGAAGCAAACTGTGAAATTGGTCGGAAGACTCGGGTGAAGGAGGGACGGAATGAAAGGGAATGCCAGGGTTAATTGAAATTTAAAAAATCAATATTCATCCCGCTGGGTTGTAAGCTGCCCAAGCGAAATATGGTTCTGTTCCTCCAATTTGCAGCGCCAGAGACCCGAGATCGATCCCGACTACAGGTGCTGTCTGTACGGAGTTTGTGCGTTCTCCCTGTGACAGGTGTGTAGGTTAATTGGGTTGGTAAATGTAAAAATTGTCCCTACTGAGTGTAGGATAGTATTAATATGCGGGGATTGCTGGTCGGTGTGGACTCGGTGGGCCGAAGGGCCTGTTTCCACACGGTGTCTCGAAACTAAACTAAACCAAGCCAACAGCTGACTGGCAAGTGGTAGACTCCATTATTGCCTTGGGGGGGGGATTCTCAGACAATTCACACTGAGCTTGCCTTCTTAGACCGTGAGTTATGACTTCCATCAGGCCTGTGCCAGAGGTTATTCGATGCACCTTGGAAAGTTCTTGTAGAAATTTGCAGGGATTGTGAACAAACTTTATCTTACACTTAGTGGATTTTATTACTTACTGGGCTATACTGGACTTTATCTCGCAGTAAACATTATTCATGTTATACTCTTTATCATGTTTAATTTAGTTTAGTTTAGTTTGGCTTTGTTTAGAGATACAGCGCGGAAACAGGCCCACCTACAAACTTGTACATCTTTGGAGCGTGGCAGGAAACCGGAGCACCCGGAGAAAACTCACACAGGTCACGGGGAGAACGTAAAAACTCCGTACAGGCAGCACCCATGGTCAGGATTGAACCTGGGTCTCTGACGCTGTAAGGTAGCACCCCTACCACTGCGCCACTGTGCCACCTCTGTCAGATCACCTCACAGCCTGCTGCGCTCCAAGGAGTAAAGTCCTAGCCTGCCCTTAAAGTGCCCCAAAGGTGCTGAAATTGTTCTGGGTCCAGTCTCTGACCACACTCAGTGTTACACAGTGTTACACTGCTCCAAGATTCTTTAGTCAGAGGGTAGTTAATCTGTGCAACTCATTGTCACAGAGGGCTGCGGATGCCAAGTCAGTGGATATTTTTAAGGCAGAGGCAGACAAATTCTTGATTAGAACGGGTGTCAAGGGTTATGGCAGGAAAATGGGATTAGGAGGCAGAGATCAGCCACGATCGAATGGCGGATCGGACTCGATTTGTCCGAATGGCCTATTTCTACTCCTATGACTTGTGAACTTGCAAATTTCACTCTTGGAAATAATCTGATGCGCCAGATTCCTGATCACACTTTCCATCTCGCCAGCGTGACGGCGGAACGGGAACAAGGTGTCGTGCGATTGTGGGGTTTTGAATTAATTAAGCAATTTGTGACTCCTTAATGAAACGAAAGCAGGCACCTGCCTCTCGTCTATCTGGTGTCCCCAGTGTCTGTGCTGCCTGGAGCTGTTAATGAGGGACTGTGTTAATGAACAACTGTGTAGAATGTCTTTCCCTTTGATTGTGGGGGATGGATGTCGAAGAGAAAGGGCTGTGTACATCAATCCCACATCACAACAGCACGGCGTTTAAGAGATAAGCTGATTCAAACTGAACAAAACCTGCACCATTATCTCACGTGCCCCTAGGCAATTGGTAACCACACTTGTGAACCAATCCCTAAGATGTTTGGAGTGATTTATACAAAGTAATAACATGGATTGATAGAGTGGATAACGAGAAACGATTAATGCTGGTCGTAGAATTAAGACCTCCAGAGAATAATCAAGGGATTATAGCCAGGATTATCGTTGGAGATAGGGTGGGAGATATATGGAGCCTCACGAGCCTGCAGATGCTGGAACCTTGAGCCAAACATAATGTGTGTAGGAAGGGCCTGAAGAAGGGTCTCGACCAGAAATGTCACCTATTCTTTGTCTCCAGAGATGCTGTTTGACCCGCTGAGTTACTCCAGATTTCTGTGTCTATCTTCGGCAAAACGCGAAGTGCCGGAGAAACTCGGTGGTGCAGCGGTACAGATGACGTCTTATAGCGCAAGAAACCCGGGTTCAATCCTGACCACGGGCGCTGTCTGTACGGACTGGGCAGGTTCTCCCCGTGACCTGCGTGGGTTTTCTCCGGGTGCTTCGGATTCCTCCCACACTCCTCCAAAGACGTGCAGTTTTGCAGGTTAATTGGCTTCGGTAAATTTTCCCGAGTGTCTGGGATAGAACTAGTGTACGGGTGATCATTGGCCGGCGCGGACTCGGTGGGCCGAAGAGCAGGTTTCCATGCTGTATCTCTAATCTAAAACTAAACCGACCTCAGAGGATCAGGCAGCATCTATGGAGGGAATTAAACGGACGATATTTCAGGTCGGAACCTTTCTGCGGACATGTGGAGTAGAGGGGAAGAGGGGAAGAGCTCTCTCGTGGAAATGGTAACCAGAACTGGGTCTGCTGTTGCTTTTAGTTCTAATATTTAACAAATATTGTTAAGCAAGAGGATCTGGACACAAGGTAGGCAACACAGAGGCCCAGCTGGTAGAGCTGCTACCTCACAACGCCAGTGACCCAGGTTCAATCCTGACGTCAGATTCTGTTTGTGTAGAGTTTGTACATTCTCCCTGTGACCAGGTGGGTTTCCTCCAGGTGCACCGGTTTCCTCCCACATCCCAAAGGCGTGCGGCTTGTGTAAATTGCCCCTAGAGTGTAGTGAGTGGATGCAAAAGTGGGTTAACACGGAATTAGTGTGAACGGGTGATCACTGGTCGGCAAGGACTGTGGGCCGAAGGGCCTGTTTCCATGCTGTATCTTTAAATTAAACTAAGCAATAGAAGATAGTTACATGGAGTTAAGTCACTTTGGATAGCACAGGCTGGAAGCTGGAAACAATGCAGAGGAGATTTACCAGGATGTTGCCAGGACTCGAGGGCCTGAGCTACAGAGAGATGTTGAGCAGGCTAGGACTCGGAGCTCATTCCTTGGAGCTCAGGAGGACGAGGGGTGATCTTGTTCATGAGAGGAATAGATCGGGTAGATGCACACTTGCCCAGAGTAGGGGAATCAAGAACCAGAGGACATAGGTTTAAGGTGAGGGAGGAAAGATTTAATAGGGGTATTAACTGAGGGGTAACTTTTTCCACACAGAGATGCAGTATGGAACGAGCTACCGGAGGTGGTAGTTAAGGAGGGTACTATCGCAACATTTAAAAAACATTTGGACGGGTACATGAGGGGGAACTTCTTTACTCAGAGAGTGGTAGCTGTGTGGAATGAGCTTCCAGTGGAAGTGGTGGAGGCAGGTTCGATTTTATCATTTAAAAATAAATTGGATAGGTATATGGATGGGAAAGGAATGGAGGGTTATGGTCTGAGTGCAGGTAGATGGGACTAGGGGAAAATAAGTGTTCGGCACGGACTTGCAGTGCCGAGATGGCCTGTTTCCGTGCTATAATTGTTATATGGTTATATGGGTATACATGGATAGGACAGGTTTAGAGGGATAATGGGCAAACGCAGGTAGGTGGAACTGGTGTAGATGGGACATGTTGGGTGGGGTGGGCAAGTTGGGGCAAAGTGCCTGTTTCCGCACTGTGTGACTATGACTATGGGCTGAATAGCCTTCTCTCTTTTCCACATCCTTATATTTGTGAATGACTGCAAAATGCCCCCTTGTCTTGATACACATTTTCCACTTATTCTTGTGGAACAGTGACGTTTTTTTATTGTGCTATTGAGTCGTATCCATGAACAAAACTTATTTTGCCGTGCCCATGGCATTTTCCGCGAGTATTCTCTGACTGTCGTTGAACATTGCGTTCCTGTTGCGCAGTTAGCTTGCACAAAGAAGCTTTCTGCTTGCGCGAGTGGGTGTCTCTGGCTGCTTTAGTGTTTCCAGCACAAATTACTCGGGCACAACGAAAGGACGTTTCTCACCAAATCTGAGCTTGAGTGACCACAGTCTGTGCTAAAATGAATCGCATGTGAAATCTAAGGAGTGCAGAGAGAGTTTGAGTCCGAGATTAGTTTACCGGCATGTGCAGCGACATCCAGTGAAAAGCTTTTTGTTGCGTGCTAGCGGACAATACATGATTACAACCGAGCCATCCACAGTGCACAGATACACGATGAAGGGAATAATGTGAATAACATTTAGTTCATAAGTGATAGGAGCAGAATTAGGCCATTTTGCCCATCAAGTCTACTCCGCCATTCAATCATGGCCAATTTAACTCTCCCCCTCAACCTCGTTCTCTTGCCTTCTCCCCGTAACTAAACTAAACTAAACTAAACTAATAATGTGGAATGAAGCTGATTGAAGGATAATTGCTAGTTCTAATACAGGGAACACCTACAACAATACAATACAATTCAATTTATTGTCATTTGGACCCCTTGAGGTCCAAACGAAATGTCGTTTCTGCAGCCATACATTACAAACAAATAGACCCAAGACACAACATAATTTACATAAACATCCATCACATTGCTGTGATGGAAGGCCAAAAAAACTTATTTGATGAATGGCAAGGAACTTAGTTTAGTTTAGTTTAGAGATACAGCGTGGAAACAGGCTGGTGTCTACCCTATCTAGGTCCTCATAATTTTACTTCTCCCAAGAGTGGTGAATCTCTGGAACTCTCTGCCACAGACGGTAGTTGAGGCCAGTTCATTGGCTATATTTAAGAGGGAGTTAGATGTGGCCCTTGTGGCTAAAGGGATCAGGGGGTATGGAGAGAAGGCAGGTACAGGATACTGAGTTGGATGATCAGCCTTGATCATATTGAATGGCGGTGCAGGCTCAAAGGGCCGAATGGCCTACTCCTGCACCTATTTTCTACGTTTCTATGTTTCTATAACTTCTGACACCCGTACTAATCAAGAATTGCACGGTAAAGTCTAATCAAAGATCTGAGGGTGACCAATTAGGTAGATAGTAGTTCAGGACTGTTCTCTAGTTGCTGGTAGGATGGTTCGGTTGCCTGATAACAGCTGGGAAAAAACTGCCCCTGAATCTGGAGGCGTGCGTTTTCACACTTCTATACCTTGTGCCCGATGGGAGAGGGGAGTAGATAGAGTGGCCGGGGTGCGACTCATCCTTGATTATGCCGCTGGCCTTGCTGAGGCAGCATGAGGTGTAAATGGAGTCAATGGAAGGGAAGTAGGATTGAGTGATGGTCTGGGCTGCGTCCACAATTCCTTGCAATTTCTTGCGGTCTTGGACGGAGCTGTTCCCAAACCAAGTGGTGATGCATCCCGATAAAATGCTTTTCCATCTCTTTTTAAATGAGGCAATGGGAAGTGATGGCACTTTCTAGGCTTATGCTTTATTTATATTACTCATCCATCAGTAATAGGTCCAACATTGCAGTGGAGAGATTCTTGTCCTGGAGCAGCCACAAGAATGGTTTCAACCAATTCTAACTTCACACACCATTGGCCTAATGTCATTGACTCTCTGCTGAACATCTACAGAAAGATTCGTTAAGAGATAGATTCTATCTGGGCCATTGAAGCGTGCATTTTAACACATTGATAAAGCTATCAGCTGAATCTTTTTTAAAAATTCAATTTCTTTTTCGTGAGTTGGTACTATTAAAGGTCTATATGTTTCAAGTTCACCTCTTAAAGGGCTCGAGAGGATTAATGTTTCCTCTGTTTGAGGTGTGTAGAATTTAAACGAAGAAGGGACGGCACAGTGGCGCAGCAGCAGGGTTGTTTCCTAACCGTGGCAGTGACCCGGGTTCGATCCTATGGGTGCTGCCTGTAAGGAGTTTGTACGTTCTCCCCGTGACCACGTGGATTTTCTCCGGGTGCTCCAGTTTCCTCTCACACTCCAAATACATACAGGTTTGTAGGTTAATTTGCTTAGGTAAAGATTGTAAATTGTTCCTGCTGGTGTACAGGGATCGCTGGTTGGCGTGGACTCTGGGAATTGGCCCGCTGTGCCTATATCTAAATCTCTAAAATCCTTTTTCAAAAATTGATCAATTGATTGCAAGATACAGTTTAGAAACGGGCCCTTCGGCCCACCTAATCCACACCGACCATCGACCAGCCGTTCACATCAGTTCGATGCTATCCCAGTTTTGCAACCGCACCCTACATACCAGGGGCAGTTGACAGAGGCCAATGAACCTTCAAATCCCCATGTCTCTGTGCGCTGGAAGCTGTGGGGAGTCTTGGGAGAAGTAAAATTATGAGGACCTAGATAGGGTAGACACCAGCCTGTTTCCACGCTGTATCTCTAAACTAAACTAAACTAAACTAAACTAAGTTCTGTGCCATTCATCAAAGAAGGTGTTCTCTGTATTAGAACTAGCATTTATCCTTCAATCAGCTTTATTCCATGTTATTAGTTTAGTTTAGTTTAGTTTAGACACAGGCAGGAAACAGGCTCAACGGCCCACCGAGTCTGCGCTGACCAGCGATCCCCATACACCTGCACTATCCTGTACACCAGGAACATTTTTACAATTTTCAATCAAAGCCAATTAATCTGCAAACCTGCATGTCTTTGGAATGTGGGATGAAACAGGAGCAACTGGAGAAAACTCACGCGATAATACGGAGGACGTACAAACTCCACACAGACAGCACCCGTAGTCAGGATCGAACCCGGGTCTCTGGCGTTGTAAGGCAGCAACTCTACTGCTGCGCCGCTGTGCTGCCCAACTTGGTAATAGCCTGAGCAGTTAAAAAAGGATTAAAGCACAATCCTAATATTCAATGAGGCCATTTACACCACTTTGTACCATTGATGATTTACTCCACTTGGTCAAAAAGAGTACAACTCTCAAATATATCTCCAGATGCAATGAAAATGGCAAAATTGGAGAACAAAGATGCAAGGGCCATCTACAGTGACAGCATCCTAACAGACAATAATCTGCACATATTTTGCTGAATTCAATTATCCTTATAAATTGCTTATATAGTGTAGAAAGTCGTTGATGGAAATGCAGCTGCCTACAGCAGCATATGCTATTTGGATTTGCCCATTATTGTGGACAGAGATATCCATATCCATGGGATACACCGGGTTCAACTTCAGATAGGTGGATTCCAGTTCAGTTCAGTTCAGTTTAGTTTATTGTCACGTGTACCGAGGTACAGTGAAAAGCTTCTGTTGCGTGCTAACCAGTCAGCAGGGAGACAATACATTTACAGTGCACAAATACATGATAAGGGAATAACGTTTAGTGCAAGGTAAAGCTAGCAAAGTCTGATCTAGGCTAGTCCGTGGGTCACCAAAGTGGTAGATAGTATTTCAGCACTGCTAGGACGATTCAGCTGCCTGATAACAGCTGGGAAGAAACTGGCCCTGAATTTGGAGGTGTGCGTTTTCACACTTCTATATCTTTCGCCTGTTCGGAGAGGGTGGAGAAGAGGGAGCGGTCGGGGTGCGACTCGTCCTTGATGATGCTGCTGGCCTTGCCGAGGCAGAGTGAGGTATGAATGGAGTCAATAGAAGGGAGGTTGGCCTGTGTGATGGTCTGGGCTGCGACCGCAGTTCGCTGGAAATCGAATAGGATTCAATAGTTGTACAGGGTCTTGGTGAGACCACACCTGGAGTATTGCGTACCGTTTTGGTCTCCAAATCTGAGGAAAGACATTCTTGCCATAGAGGGAGTACAGAGAAGGTTCACCAGACTGATTCCTGGGATGTCAGGACTTTCATATGAAGAAAGACTGGATGGACTCGGCTTGTACTCGCTAGAATTTAGAAGATTGAGGGGGGATCTTATAGAAACGTAAAATATTGTTAAGGGGTTGGACAGGCTAGATGCAGGAAGATTGTTCCTGATGTTGGGGAAGTCCAGAACAAGGGGTCACAGTTTAAGGATAAAGGGGAAATCCTTTAAGACCGAGATGAGAAAACCATTTTTCACACAGAGAGTGGTGAATCTCTGGAACTCTCTGCCACAGAAGGTAGTTGAGGACAGTTCATTGGCTATATTTAGGAGGGAGTTAGATGTGGCCCTTGTGGCTAAAGGGATCAGGGGGTATGGAGAGAAGGCAGGTACGGGATACAGAGTTGGATGATCAGCCATGATCATATTGAATGGCGGTGCAGGCTCGAAGGGCCGAATGGCCTACTCCTGCACCTATTTTCTATGTTTCTATTAGACAATGGACAATAGGGGCAGGAGTAGGCCATTCGGCCCTTCAAGCCAGCACCGCTATTCAATATGATCATGGCTGATCATCCCCAATCAGTACACTGTTCCTGCCTTTTCCCCATATCCCCTGACTCCACTATCTTTAAGAGCCCTATCAAGCTCTCTCTTTAAGATTCCATTTAATGGACATCATAAATATTAACACTCGGTGGACACAAGAGTCTGTTTCCACGCAATATATTTAAATCAATGAATCAAGAAAACACAATATGGAGGCAGGAATGTAACCAAGGAAAGAAAACTCATTGTGCAGAGTGTGTGATGGGCTTGAATAACAAAGATGCTGATTGTAAAGTGATCATAAAGAGGAAAAGTATCCAAAGGGCAGAGGAGTCCAGAGCTGAAGGACAGGCGTTAACGTTAATTGGAAAAAAAAACAAAGGTAGGCTGAGGGAACGTTGTTTTTGCCAGCAAATTGTTATTATGGATTATCAATGTTCTGCCTGAAAGGATGATGGAAGAAGATTCAATTATAATGCTCATAAGAGAATTGGATAAACAATTGAAAGGGAAAAATTGGCAAGGTGGTGGGGATACGTCAGGGAAGTGGAACAAATTAGATTGTACTGTCAAGTAGCCAGTGATCTGAGAAATGTCCCTCCGTACTGTTTTACCCAATGGTTCCATGGTACTTTAGTTTAGTTTAGAGATACAGCATGGAAACAGGCCCTTCGGCCCATCAAGTCCATGCCGACCATGGACTAGTTCGATGTTCAGCCACTTTTGCGCCCATTACCCACAGAGCTATTTACAGAGGGCTAATTAACCTACAAGCCCGCACGTCTTTGGGATGTGGGAGGAAACCGGAGTTAGTTACCGATGTTCACTTCAGTTGAGCTCAGTTTCGTTTATTGTCAAAAAGAGCAGTGAAAAGCTTTTGTCGTGTGCTATCCAGTCAGCTGAAAGACAATACATGAATTACAATCGAGCCACATGCCGTGTACAGATACATGATAAGGGAATAACGTTTAGTGCAAGGTAAAGCCAGCAAAGTCTAATCAAAGATAGTCCCAGCGTGGAAGATCATAGTAAAGGGCCTGTCCCACTTGGTGGTTTTTTCGGCGACTGCCGGCATCATTGACTGACGTATCAGACGTGAAGCAGCGTGATGACGTTTGACGCGCGGTATTTTTTTCAAGTGTCGCAACATTTTTTCTGTCGCAGCTGGATTTTGAAATGTTCAAAATCTTTTGGCGACACTGATATGACGGAAAAAATCGGCAAGTGGTACAGGCCCTTTAATGTAAGAAATGTTGCAGTGGGAGTAGAGATTTACCAGTGAGGAGCGATTGTAATGTGTGATTGCAGATCTGCTTCTGTGGCCAGCACGCAAATAGTCGCCTGGGTTGGGCAGCTGGTTTTGGGTTTAATGTTAATACCTTCCTAGATCCACCTGGATTCGCTTACCGAATAGTGAAATGCTTGGATAGAGTGAGTGTGGAGAGGATGTTTCCTCTAGCGGGAGAGTCTAGGACCAGAGATCACAGCCTCAGAATTAAAGGACGTCCTTTAGGAAGGAGATGAGGTGGAATTTGTTTAGTCTGAGGGTGGCGAATCTGTGAAATTCTTTGCCACAGAAGGCTGTGGAGGCCAAGTCAGTGGATATTTTTAAGGCAGAGATAGATAGATTCTTCATTAGTATGAGTATCAGGGGTTATGTGGAGAAGGCAGGAGGATGGGGTTAGGCGGGAGAGACAGATCAGCCATGATTGAATGGTGGAGTAGACGATGGGCCAAATGGCCTAATTCTGCTCCTATCAAATGACCTTATCACCTTATGACCTATTCTCAACATTTTATTCCAACAAGTGTAGTTTCGAAGTGCCCTAGTTGTACAATATCAGTCGAGGTGTCCCTCACCCGAGAGAAAAATACTCAACAGGATAAAGGCAGAATTCTAAATATCCTGAACCCATTTCTTATTGAATCACTGTGTCTCATACCATTAAAGAGGTGTACTGCTGTTGGTCACCTAGGCATATCTCCAGGGAGATATCTAACCTCATCTACGATGAAGTAATGGAGAGATTGGATGAGTGCAACGCAGTTGACTTTCAAATGGCATTTGACAAAGCACAATATAATAGAGCTGTTAGCAATATTGAAGCCCCAGAGATTAAAAGCACTGTGGTTACATGAATATTAAGTTGGCTATGGGACAGAAAGCAGAGCGGTATGGTAAATGGTTACTGTTCAGACAAGGGGGTATGCGTAAAGTGATGTTCCCCAGAGATCTGTGCCTCCCGATATGTTTTAATAACCTGCCCACGTTTGTACAAGGCATAATTCCAATGTTTACAGATATTGCAAAGCAAAGAAGTATTGTCGACAGACACAAAAAGCTGGCGTAACTCAGTGGGTCAGGTAGCATCTCTGGAGAAAAGGAAAAGGCGATGTTTCGGGTCGAGACCCTTCTTCAGACTGCAGGTCTGAAATGACCCGAAACGTCACCTATTCCTTCTCTAAAGAGATGCTGCATGATCCACTGAGTTACTCCAGTTTTTTTGTGCCTATCTTCGGTTTAAACCAGCATCTGCAGTTCCTTCCTACACAGTATTGCAGCCAAGTAGAAGGTTAAAGATTCCTGGAAGACACAGGCAGTGTAGAAAATCCAAACACATGGCCTTTGAATTTTGATACGTGGAGGTGGCCCGTGATTCTTTCAAAATGCAGAAGATGCAGGAAACAGTTTGCAGGTCAGGCAGCATCTGCGGAAAGGGAAGCAGTTAGTACATCAGGACATGGGCGGCGCAGTGGCACAGTAACTCAGTGGGACAGGCAGCATCTCGGGAGAGAAGGAATGGGTGGCGTTTTGGGTCAAGACCCTTCTTCAGACCCAAAAACTTCCCCCATTCCTTCTCTTCAGAGATGTTGCCTGTCCCGCTGAGTTACTCCTGCATTTTGTGTCTATCTTCGGTTTAAACCAGCAGCTGCAGTTCCTTCCAACACAGTGGCACAGCAGTAGCTTTTCACAATAGTTCTGCAGTGTACCTCGGTGCACGTGAAAATCATAAACTAAACTAAACCAATGTCCTTTTTTTCCAACTGTGCGGCATCTGCAGAAGTTTGCTCTGTGGAGAAGTAAACTTAATTGGTGCAGGTTTGATGTGCTGATTGGTCTTGCGTCTGTTGTACGATCTTACCATCTATTTTCAGGGCGGCACGGTGGCGCAGCGGTAGAGTTGCTGCCTTATGCCCCTGTCCCACTTAGGAAACCTGAACGGAAACCTCTGGAGACTTTGCGCCCCACCCAAGGTTTCCGTGCGTTTCCCGGAGGTTGCAGGTGGTTGCCGGAGGTTGCAGGTAGTGGAAGCAGGTAGGGAGACTGACAAAAACCTCCGGGAACCGCACGGAAACCTTGGGTGGGGCACAAAGTATCCAGAGGTTTCCGTTCAGGTTTCCTAAGTGGGACAGGGGCATTAGTGGGACAGGGACATTACAGCTCTGTGGAGAAGTAAATCTTGAGTATGGGTGCTCTCTGTGCAGAATTTGTTCATCCTCCCCGTGACCTGCGTGGGTTTTCTCCGGGTGTTCTGGTTTCCGCCCACACTACAAAGATGTTAAAGTTTGTTGGTTGATTGGCTTCGGTAAAACTAAATTGTCCCCAGTGTGTGTAAGATAGTATTAGCGTGTGGGGATCGCTGGTCGGCGCGGAGTCGATGGGCCGATGGGCACATTTCCACACTGTATCTCTCCAAACTAAACAAAAAAATTAGGCGCTTACATTGTTGATTCCCGTGAACTCTGAACCATAAGGATGAATCAGGCAGACTTCATTCCAAACGGCGTTTTCACATTGTCCCAGGAATGTAATTCTAAATTCCGCTGTCTAGTTTCACAGAAAAGACAATGATCCATGAGACCAGCGAGCTGGTTAAATGTAGGTCAGTTGTAAAACCAATACCATGATTTCAGTGCCTGAGGCCTCAAGCCTTTGACTACATGTTTGTAACTGAGGTTGTTGACGTGGCCTGATATTCGTGTCAATGCATTCGAATGTGATCTCTAGAAATCAATTTAAAATAAAATGAATTAAATCTACTTTTAAATTAAAGCGAGGTTGTAAAATACATCAACTCCATAAGAGTGTCTATCCCTGTTCTTTATTTGCTCTCTCTGTCAAGGGTTATGGGGAGTAGGCATGTGGTTGAGAGGGAGAGATAGATCAGCCATGATTGAATAGACATGATGGGCCGAATGGCCTAATTTTGCTCATATCACTTATGAACTCCTCTTGTTCCCACTCACATGATTATTACAATTCAAAGGCCATTCTGTTTGTATTTTTACTTCAGATAGAGTTATAGTGTCGTACAGTAAGGAAACAGGCCCTTCGGCCCAACTTGACCACAACGGCCAACATGTCCCATCTACACTAGTCTCACTTGCCTGCCTTGGCATGTATCCCTCTAAATCTGTCCAATCCATGTACCTGTCTAAATATTTCTGAAACATTGCGATGGTACGTGCAAATCAGTGTTTATCAAACATTACAGGGCGTGCCTGGAGACACAAGAAACTGCAGATGCTGGAATCTTGAGCAAAACACAAAATACTGGAGGAACTCAGTTAGTCAGGCAGCATCTGTGGGGGGAATGGATAGGTGACATTTCAGGTCAGAACCCTTCTTCAGACACTTCTTCAAGATAAGTGTGAATGTTTTTCCTCTCTTTCATTTTGCATTTTGTTGGCAGTTTTTGGTAACTTCTTGGATGTTCTTATTTTTCACTCAATTTGTTTATGACAGTGACTGTGCCTCTGAGTTCAACTCCCATGCTAGGCACTTAACTTCCTCTGCAAGCCTGTTAGTGCAGTTTAGTTTATTTATTGCCATGGTACCGAGGCACAGTGAAAAGCGTTTTTGCTGCGTATTATCCAGTCAGCGAAAAGACTATACATGTTAAGGAATGATAGAGGGGCAACACAATGACGCAGCGGTAGCATTTCAGCGCCAGACATCCTGGTTCGATCCTGACTACGGGTGCTGGCTATACATTCTCCCTGTGACCGCATGGGTTTTCTCCAGGTGTTCTGGTTTCCACCAAAGACGTGCAGGTTTGTAGGATAATCAGCTTCAGTAAAATTGTAAATTGTCCCTTGTGTGTGTCGGATAGTGCTAGTGTACGGGGTGATCACTGGTCGGCGCGGACTTGGTGGGCCGATGGGCCTGTTTCCACGCTATATCTCTCTAAAGTCATTTTTCACACGGAGAATTGTGAGTTTGTCGAATTCTCTGCCTCAGAGGACAGTGGAGGCTGGTTCTCTGGATACTTTCAAGAGAGAGCTAGATAGGGCTCTTAAAGATAGCGGAGTCAGGGGATATGGGAAGAAGGCAGGAACGGGGTACTGATTGGGGATGATCAGCCAAGATCATATTGAATGGCGGTGCTGGCTCGAAGGGCCGAATGGCCTACTCCTGCACCTATTATTTATTGTCTATTGTCATATTGTCTAAAGATTGCAATCGAACCATCCACGGTGTGCAGATACAGGATAAAGGGAATAACTTTTAGTGTAAGATAAAATCCAGTAAAGTTTGATTAAAGATAGTCCAATGTTGATGGTAGCTCAGGACCACTCTATAGTTGGTGATAGGACGGTATTCTCACAGATGCCATCTTCCAGATGCGGCATTTAACAGAGACCAAGTCCGGCCCGTTAGCTGGTTGTTAAAAACTCCAAGAATCAGTATAGAGCAGAGGACCTCTCTCTGGTGTTTTGCCCTACATTAATTCCTGAGGCAACATCTAAAACAGATTGCATTGACATTATCACATCGCTGTTTTGAGACCTTGCGGTATGTAAATTGGCTGCAGTACATCTTGCTGCACAAAGGTGGCCATATCTCAGAAAAGACTTAATTGGCCGTAAAGTGGTTGCAATGTCCTGTTAGTGAAGGTGCTATACCACTGCAGCCATTTTGTTTCTTCTAGCTTCTCCCAGCTAGTTCTACAACCAAACTCTACTGACTCACAAAGGAAAGGCAGCATTTCTTCAATTTGACAGAATAGAAATGGCATGCTTTTAATTTTAGAGACTAAAGCGGCCTTTTCACGGGGCGACTTGACGCAAGAGTTAACCGGAGTTTAACATCGTGGGAACCTCGTGCGATAACAGTACGGCATTCGTGGACCACCGTGGACCACCGTAGCGCTAACGGCAGGTCATCGTGTAACTTGGTCACTCGGGAGAAAATTCAAGAAAGTTTGAATTTCTCCAAGATTGACTTGTACACTTGTGGTTGAGTATTGCAACATTATATGAACGTAGTGGCCAGTGCGATATCCGTAATAACTCTTGCGGGTACCGTGGGAACTCCTGCGAACGGTGAACCCGGAAGCTGGACAGAGGGGACAGAAGGTGAGTAAAAATTATCTTCTGTGGGATTGAATTTAAAAAATAAATAAAAATAAAGATTTGCATCCGCATATGGACATCAACTTATTCATGAGTTATGTTAATGAGATTCAAGAAAATAACTATAATCTTTAAAAGGGACTTTAAAAGGGACTTTACTGAAAGGTTACGCATTTTTATGGTCCATGAGAAATTTTTCACATGTACTTCTTTGAGAGATACAGGTCGGAGTCCTCGGGTCCAGGGGTCCGGAACGCTACCAATCAATGTTGTACAGAGACCCGTGTAAGGAGTGAACTGCACATGCTGGTTTAAATCGAAGACAGACACAAAAAGCTGGAGTAACTCAGCGAGTCAAGCAGCATCTCTGGAGAAAAATAGCTGATGTTTCGGGACGAGACACATCTTCAGACTCAATTCCGATTAGGCTGTCTAAAGAAGGGCTCCGATTCGAATCGTCACCTATTCTTTTTCTCCAGAGATGCTGCCTGACCCGCTGACTTACTCCAGCTTTTTATGATTTTCTTCCCAGATCTGACTTACCTGCTGAGTTACACCAACATTTTCTGTCCTTCTGTGCGTATTAACCAGCATTAACCAGCGTCTGCAGTTCCTTTAAACATTACCTAACTTCAGATTTTAGAGATATAGCGCGTGGGAACTCCTGCGAACGGTAAACCCGGAAGCTGGACAGAGGGGACAGAAGGTGAGTAAAACAGGTGGTCTCAATATCGACAAGGGAACATGTGTCCTTCGAGGACGTCCCACCTAATTGTCATTGTTGGATAATCTTTTTAACAGGAACACTTGCAGAGATGGCTCCCAGAAAATCTCAAAGAAAGGGGGTAAAGCGTGTCAGAGATGTTTTTGCCATGTTGCGCTATTCAGTTTCTATATTGTTTCAGTTTCTATATCTATATTGTTGCTCTATTCAGTTTCCCAGGGGGTCGGGACGGGACTGGAGTTGGGAGGGAAAGGTGGGGGAGTCGAGGGAGAGGAGGGGGAGACAGATGGGGGTGTCTTCATTTACTGGCGGCGGGTGTCTGTCACTGAAACAGGCAGGTGAGATTTCACATCCACCTTGTGTGTGCCTCTCTCTCTCTCTCTCCCTCCCTCTTACACAGGCTGAGAGACTCTGCCTCTGTGAGTGTACGTCTCTTTCTCCCCCTCTCCCACATAGAGTAAGACCGAGGTACTGTGCTCAGTCCATCTGTGTCTCCCACATACACAGTAAAATATGTCTCCAAATGAGCCAATTCAACCAAGGGAGGATATATATAGTGTGTGAAAAAAAAGTTACATCATTTGTGTCACGTGTAGTTCACGATGTTCATTCAAGATTTAACGCGAAAGCTCGGGAAACGGACAAGTCACTCGCACAAATAACAGAAATGCCGAGTACCGTGGGAACTCTTTATCTACCCCCGTTATATCGTGCGAGACTCGTGCTGGACCACGACCTCTTCACTCTGGTGACATCTTGCGTCAACTCGCCCCGTGAAAAGGCCCCATTAGCATCATACAAGATAGATACAAAATGCTGGGGTAACTCAGCGGGACAGGCAGCATCTCTGGAGAGAAGGAATAGGTGACGTTGCAGGTCGAGACACTTCGTCAGCCTTTTGTGTCTATTTTCAGGTTAATTGGCTTCTGGAAATTGTCCCTAGAGTGAAGGATACGTAGTGATTCAGAATATACGTAGTGAATGGGTGATCGCTGGTCCGAGTGGTCTCGGTGGGCTGTGGGCCTGTTTCCATGCTGTATCTCTAAACTAAACTAAGTCAAACTAAACTAAACCAAACTAAACTAAACTCAAACAGAAACTAAAACTAAATGGTTAGTTGCGTCAAGGAAAAATCCTCAATTAGCCAGTGAAAGGTAATTGTACACTGAATGTCATTGTGCACTAAAAATCCTCAACTAACGTAGTATAAAGTAATTGTGTACTTAAGATAAGCCTAATAGAAGCAGTAATGGCCCAGTAGTAATGAATTCTTGCATATTAACATTTTAAAATTGAAAAGGAAAATTACAATAGATGTTCACTGATATACAAAACTCTAATGAATACAGATCTGACTAGTTTAGTTTAAAGATAATGTAGAAACAGGCCCTACAGGCCACCGAGTCCTCGCCGACCAGCGATCATCCCGTTCACTAGTACTATCGTACACACTAGGGACAGTTTACAGAAGCCAGTTAACCTACAAACCTGCACGTCTATGAAATGTAGGAGGAAACCGGAGCACCCAGCGAAAAGCTACGCAGTCGAGTCAAGTCAAGAGAGTTTATTGTCATGTGTCCCTGATAGGACAATGAAATTCTTGCTTTGCTTCAGTACAACAGAACATAGTAGGCATTGACTACAAAACAGATCAGTGTGTCCATATAACATTATATACGTAAATACACACATGAATAAATAAATAAACTGATAAAGTGCAAATAACAGATAATGGGCTATTAATGTTCAGAGTATTGTCCAAGCCAAGTTTAATAGCCTGATGGCTGTGGGGAAGTAGCTATTCCTGAACCTGGTCATTGCAGCCTTCAGGCTCCTGTACCTTCTACCTGAAGGTAGCAGGGAGATGAGTGTGTGGCCAGAATGGTGTGGGTCCTTGATGATACTGCCAGCCTTTTTGAGGCAGCAACTGCGATAGTTCGCAGGGAGAACGTAAAAACTCCGTACAGACAGCGCCCGTGGTCAGGATGGAACCCGGGTCTCTGGCGCAGTGAGGCAGCTGTTCTACCGCTGCTTCACCGTGCCGCCCGGCTAGAACTGATGAAAGTTGTTCTGTTGAGCATTCAAGTCTGATTGCAAAGGGGCACTTTACTTAGAAAGTCCCAGAGCTCCATAACATTGAAACATTCAACACATTAAAAAAAGTTATATCTTTTGAAGCTTGAAGAATGTCGTGCTTATATCAGCTCTTATAACAGGTTTGCACAAGCACTATATATAGCTGAGACACAAGGGTATTTGGGACCCCGCAGGATGAAGGATAACTTCTTGCTAAGACTTCACTATATGCATTACAGCAGGGACTCTCTATAATGCGATATAGACAGCATTCGGAGGATGAAAAGGTGCAGTCGCAGGTATGCCATGGGAATGTAAGATGGTGCATTAATTCATGCTGTTCATAACTCCAATCATATTCTTACTGTAAAATGATGCCTGAGACAACCCACTGGAAGATACGTCTGCTGAGATTTATGGAACAGCTTAAGTGCCTGCCACGGTTGTATTGCACCTCTTCATCCTTTTTCCCGATCCACTTTAACCAACTGCTTCCACACCATTATAAATGCCTTTATTTCAACTGAGAACATCAGTTTCAGAGCTAAGCGTGTTAGGAGAAGGGTAAGTCTCCCACTCAAACTGAATTAGATATTCTGCCGTGCAATGATCACCTGTTTCAGCAGCCTCCTTTCCTCGAAGACCATTAATTAATCCAGTTAATACACGACACGAGATTTAAAAGAGCCTGCTTTGTGGTGGACCCTTCAGCATTCCTCATTGCTCTTTAAGGTACACAGCTGGCAGAGCTGCTGCCACACAGCGCCAGGGACCGAGCTCACTCCTGACCTTGGGGGGGGGGGGGGGGGGGGGGGCTGTCTGACTGTGTGACAATGAAACGCTCTTGGCTCTTGGGTAGGAAGGAACTGCAGATGCTGGTTTATTCCGAAGATAGACACAAAAAGCTGGGCTCTCAGACGGCAGCATCACTGGAGAAAAAGAATGGGTGGCGTTTCAGGTCGAGGCCCTTCTTCAGACTGAGAGTCAGGGGAGAGGGAAATGAGAGTCATAGAAGGTAAATAGAACACATGAATGAAAGATATGCAAAAAGCAATGATGATCAAGGAAAGGCGGAGCCCACAATGATCCATTGTGGGCTGTTGGTCCATTGGGTATATACTTAACCGACAGTGAAACTCAACAGGATGACAGTGAAATTAGTACGACGACCAGGGACGGAGGGACAGGGGATGCAAGGGTTGCTTGAAGGACACTTGTCTCGACTCATTCCTGTGTGCTCTGCCCTTCCCTAATACACTCATACACTTTGGTTATCATCACTTTTTGTCGATCACCTGCACTAATGCTTTTGCCTTCCTGATTACCCCTTCATCTCAACTATCGTATTTTGTTGTATAGGAAGGAATAGCAGATGCTCGACTGCACCAAAGGTTGACACAAAATGCTGGAGTCTTTCCCTTCCCCGTGATTTTCAATACAAAACATCACCCATTCATTCTCTCCAGAGATGCTGCCTGTCCCACTGAGTTACTCCAGTATTTTATGTCTACCAACAATGGACCATTGTGGGCTCCACTCATCCTTGGTCATCGGTACCAGCTCTGATTTGTTCTCAACCTTTTCATACCTCTAGTTTTTCTCTCCCCTGGCTCTAGTCGATGAAGGGTTTCGGCCCGAAACGTTACCTATTCCTTTTCTCCAGAGATGCTGCCCTAAACCGCTGAGTTTTTCCCGCATTTCGGGTCTATCTTCCATGCAGTTCCTTCCTACGCATACAGGCTGGCACGGTGGCACAGTGGTAGAACTGTTGTCTTACAGCGTCAAAGACCCGGGTTCGATCCTGACTACGGGTGCCGTGTGTATGGAGTTTGTACGCTCTCCCCGTGACCTGCGTGGGTTTTTCTCCGGGTGCTCCGGTTTCCTCCCACACTCCCAAGACGCACAGATTTGTAGTTTAATTGGCTTGGTATCATCGCAATTTGTCCACAGTGTGTGCAGGAGAATGTAAGTGTGCGGGGATCGCTGGTCGGTGCAGGCTCGGGGGGCCGAAGGGCCTGTTTCCGTGCTGTATCTCTAAACTAAACTAAACTAAATAAGGTACAAACCATTGGCTCTCAGAGAAAAGCAGACAGCTATTCTAGTTGTCAGAGACATCACGAAAGCTCTCAGCCCAAATTCGTATCTTCCACCCAGCTGCGCTATTTTAGACGTTACTTAAGAACAGCTGCTCACCATAGGAGACTTCATTTGTTAGAAGAAGCTGCCTATCAAATGTTATGACCCATATGATACTCGACTGAAATGCTGTGGAATTGAATTTACATGAGAAACTGTTTGAATTCTAATAAATACACTTTTTGCCATTCAAAGAAATATTATTCATACTGCTTGGCCATCCTTAGATAGGGGCAGCAAGAGCCTATGCATTTAAATAACTACTTTGCAATAAATGTTCCTTAGCACATTCATTGTGCGATGGAATTTTAAAATAAAACGAGAATGCACTCAAGACAATGAACAAGCTATTTTCGACAAGAAAATGTTGATGCGTAAAATCAAGGCTTCTAACATCCATTCTAGCCACAGGTTTGAAGGGGTACTTGTGAGAAAACGAGTTTTCAGCACATGAAGCATCAAACTCGCACTGTAGAAACAAAGAACTGCAGATGCTGGTTTACACAAAACGGTACAAAGTGCTGGAGTAACTCGGTCTGAAGAAGGGTGCCGACCCCCCAAAAGGTCACCCATCCAAAAAAGGTAGACAGAAAAAGCTGGAGTAACTCAGCAGGTCAGGCAGCATCCCTGGAGAAAAGGAATAGGTGATGTTTCAGGTTGAGGGCTCTTCTTCGGACTGAGAGTCAGGGGAGAGGGAAAAAAGAGATATAGAAAATAAATAGAACAATTGAATGAAAGATATGCAAAACACAACGATAATCAGTGGATAGTAGAGCCCACAATGGTCCATTGTTGGCTGTGGGGTAGGTGATTAGACAGTTATATCGACAGTGAAACTCAACAGGGTGACAGTGAAACTAGTAGGATGACTTGGGGGAGGGGGAGGGTTGGAGGGAGAGTGAATGCAAGGGTTACTTGAAGTTAGAGAAGTCAATATTCATACCGCTGGGTTGTAAGCAGCCCAAGCGAAATATAAGCTGCTGTTCCTCCAATTTGCGTGTGGCCTCACTCTGACAATGGAGGAGGCCCAGGACAGAATGGTCAGTGTGGGAATGGGAGGGGGAGTTAAAGTGTTTGGCAACCGGGAGATCGTGTAGGCCAAGGCGGACTGAGCGAAGGTGTTCATAGAAACTTACAAAATTCTTAAGGGGTTGGACAGGCTAGATGCAGGAAGATTATTCCCGATGTTGGGGTAGTCCAGAACTAGGGGTCACAGTTTAAGGATAAGAGGGAAGTCTTTTAGGACCGAGATGAGAAAATCATTTTTTACACAGAGAGTGGTGTATCTGTGGAATTCTCTGCCACAGAAGGTAGTTGAGGCCAGTTCATTGGCTATATTTAAGAGGGAGTTAGATGTGGCCCTTGTGGCTAAAGGGATCGGGGGGTATGGAGAGAAGGCAGGTACAGGACACTGAGTTGGATGATCAGCCATGATCATATTGAATGGCGGTGCAGGCTCGAAGGGCCGAATGGCCTACTCCTGCACCTATTTTCTATGTTTCTATGTTCAGCGATGTCACTGATCCGTGTTCTCCAGATAGGCTGCCTGGCCCGCTGAGCTCTCCAGCACTTTGTGTGCTTCAAAGAAATGATGCCATGAAGAAAAACCACGTGTTCGAAATTCATTCTAGAGTCCTTCCACTGCTGAACATTGAGGGGCAGAGTGCAGCGGGTTCAGCCCTCAAACGATGGAAGGGATGTCCCAGCGGGCCACATGAGTGGCAATGAGTGTTTTAGATCTGAAGAAGGGTCTCGACCCAAAAAGTCTCGATTCCTTCTCTCCAGAGATGCTGTCAGTCCCAATGAGTTACTCCAGCATTTTGTGTCTATCTTCGATTTAAACCAGCATCTGCAGTTCTTCCCAACGCAGTGGATTAGTTTAGTTTAGTTTAGAGATACAGCGCAGAAACAGGCCCTTCGGCCCACCGAGTCCACGCAAACCAGTGATCCTACACACACTAGTGTCAATATACAATTCGGACCAAAGCCAATAAACCTACAAACCTGTACGTCGTTGGAGTGTGGGAGAAAACTGAAGATCTCGGAGAAAACTCACGTGGTCATGGGGAGAACGTACAAATTCTGCACAGATGGCACCCATAGTCCGCATCGAATCCAAGCTAGTAAGCACTGTAAGGCAGCAACTCTACTGCTATGCCACAGTGCCCCCCTATCATTTTTTAAAGATAGGTGCAAACACTACTGAGTATGACAATATTGAATGTAAACATGCTGAGAATATGTGAGGAGTTATTGCACAGTTGTTGTTTTGTATATACATATTATTCAAAATAAAGTTTATTTTTTGAAAAACAAAATCTGCTCTTATCACAAATCATCTTATCATAGTTGTATATTTACATAAAAGCTGCAATTCAAGACTGAGCACAAAACTATTATTTTATTTTGGTCAGGATCAGACCCATCTAGAGGTTAGGAGAAATCATTAGATCAACCATGATCAAATGGCGGAGCAGACTTGATGGGCCAAATGGCCTAATTCTGCTCCAATGTCTTATGGTCTTGGGCCTGAATGAAAATGAGTCTTAGCATCCAGCCCGTGCTTGGAATGCATTGCCTGCATACAGTGTTGTATGTTTAGTTTAGAAATACAGTGCGGAAACAGGCCATTCGGCCCATCAAGTCCACACCGACCAGCGATCCCAGCACACTTACACCATCCTACACACACTGGGGACAATTTACATTTATACCAAGCCAGTTAACCTACAAACCGGTACGGCTTTGGAGTGTGGGAGGAAACCGGAGATCTCGGAAAAAAATCCACGCAGGTCACGGGGAGAACATACAAACTTCATACGGACAGCACCCATAGTCAGGATTGAACCCGGGTCTCTGGCGTCTTCAGAGTACTGTGTGTTCCAGGTCTGTAGTGAAACCACTTGGTTTCCTTGGAGTAGAAAGCCTGCACTGCGAATAATTGTCGGGCTGGTGAGTGGTGGCGTATATCGACAAGCGTTTGGCCCATTGTCTGGCCAAGCTTCTGTGATACGCATCAATGCACCTACTTTACGAACTGCCGATCCTTTGTGAAGCGTTGAATCTGAATTCATTGAGAACAGCCATGCACTTTAGAGCAGAAAGACATTCATATTGAAAGACAATTTTGGCCTTCTGATAGCTGATAAGTTGGCTGAGATACATCAGGTTCCTCTACACAAATAGTGTAACAACATAACGCTGTAATTCCCCAAGTAAGATTTTACTTCGGAGTCACGTGAGTGACTACGTGAAGAACCCGCTCAGTGTGCAGGCGCGGCATTACGCCAGCAGTGCAACAGCGGCAGCGGGAATTAGGCACTCCCGCAACAGATGAAACGGACCGTCAGGTGAGTATCCTGAGGTCGGGTTTCTTTAACAGGGGAGCCCCTTTTTCTGCTTGTGTTTTACAGGCAGAGAAAAAGGCTCTGGAACAAAACTGTCCCCCGTTCGAGGAGGAACGTTTCCCGTCGGGGGGAAGGGGGGCAGCAACAGGCGGTAGGAGCGACCCGGTGTTCCTCTATTCCCCGACACCGTGCCGAGCCCAGCCCGCTAGCGGGCTGGATGCATAGCCACCCGAAGAGGCATCCGGCAGGTGTTCCCGATTTGGGACGGGACGTCTCTCCACCCGCACGGGGGGAGAGAGAGCCGCCTGAGCCGCTGGAGCGGCTCTCGGTGCAGGTGCCTGCGAGACGCGCTGCTTGAGGGGCGCTCTCGCTACTACAAGGCACAAAAGCTCCAGAAGAAGGCGGTAGGAACATTTACCGGGCGTTCCGCTATCCCCACACCGCGCCGAAGCCAGTCCCGCTAGTGCCTGAGCTGCGGGCTGGATGTCTAGCCATCCGAAGAGGCATCCGGCCGGTGGCTTCCGACTTGTCGGAGGGGACGTCTCTCCACCCGCAGGGAGAGAGACAGCCGCCTGAGCCGCTGGAGCGGCTCCTGGAGCAGGAGCTCCTGCGAGACACGCTACGTGAGGGGCAGTCTCGCTGGAGGGTTCAGGCATACCCTCCACAGTGCCTAGGCACTGCCCATCGCTTCCTCCTTAGTGTGGTTAGCTTTGGGGTGACCAGTGGCTGGGCTGGTCATGAAGAGGGGTCACTGGCTGAACAATATCGGGAGTATGCTTGAGGTACAGGATCAGGAAGAGCTGCTGGGTGTGGCCGCTATGTGGCTCCATCACTAGCGAGATGGCTTTTCAGTCTCAACTGATGGCCAGCTTACTACCTGTCTTTTCCAAAAAACCTCTCCAAGACAGGTAGCCATGAGGCGTTGGTTTTATCACGCCTCCCCTAAATTGCATTTACTCAAAGTGCCCGCCATTATTGGGGGATACATTGAGCAGCGCGTTTAACCTAAATATTTTTAAAATGCATTTGGTACCCTGACGTCGGCTATCATGTCCACCTGCTCATTCCAGAAGGGCAGGGTAGTATGGCAAAACACCTGACCCTACTGTTCAACGGTATACCTCATAACTTCTGAAATGAACTCACAAACCTGCCCTCAATCTATGAAATTAACAGGACTATGAGAACGCCGACCTCATAAGCACAGATCCTGCTACCTGGCACTTACCAAACCAGTCCTAAAAAACTGGACGAAGTGTTCAAACTATTCGGCACAAGAGGGCAGAGTCTGGAATGAGCACCACACTAAACCAGACAGCAGTACCTCTACGTGTCCACCAGGGGCGTCTACCTCATGGTACTGGTGAAAGCTCGGGGCCTGCATGACAAACCTGTAGCATTTTAGGCCACGGCCCAGAGCAGGCCCCAGGGGAAAATGTGCCACCCCCCAACAAACATCGTCCCTACAAGAACAAGGAACCAGAAACCGAAGAAAACAACAATGAAGACAGATAAGCATTACCAGCTACTGAACTTTGTACCTTTCCTATGAGCTGAGATACTAGTGTTCAAAACTATCTCCATACCTGTAATATGGGGGCAAATGGATTAATCTGTAGTGTTATCATGGAATTTATCGGCAGGAAGGATTATGGTTGTACACTTCCACCTGTTTTGAGTAACATCTTATGTGTCCTGATGTGTTACTGAGCTTGTAATACTTAATGCCAATATGAATTGACTTAAACATGTTATATATTAACTTACTTAATTCTAGTGAAGCATTTGCTCAGTAATCCACCAAATTTGCATGTTCGTTTATAAGATAACAACATCAGTGGTGGCATATACCAAACCACTTGGGCGGAGAACATCGATATTAGGGGACAATTTATTAACAATTGGAAACCGTATGTCGTCAAACATGTTTGACCATCAGTAACTCACCTATCAGGTGAGCTAAATACTGTAAACATACATTTAAACCAAAAATATTTGCTGAAATCACTAAGCAATATGGACACCAGATATCGATTCCTTATATCCAATTAAATCACCACGTACTAACTTACGTCACATGAAACCAATCTCAAGGCAGCGGCAATGGAGACATTCCCGCGTATTGAGGGGTGGGGGGAACCTAATCTCTATGTTTTCCTTTCCTTCTACCTCTTCAATAGGTACTACGGCTTCATCAGTCGGGTACTACGCAAATTACAGTGGACCAAGTCCACAAGCATGGTTCCCAGTGATCCTCGACATGGTCATTAAAAGAATTGCAGAATTGGGAAGACCATTGCTGTGCTTGGATCAGGAGCACTATCAACCTGATGACAGCATTCCGTCGCATATCCTAGGGAACATACCTGAGGAGCATCAAGAAATGGTACACTGTTTCCAAAACAGGAATTACACATTCAACTATAACAAAAAACTGTACTGGAGCTCCTGGCAGGTCTTCACCACAATGAAGGACATGTTCTGTTAGCCTACTCAACTTGGGTACCGCTCACTGGTGATCAGATACAGGAGAGGTATATCAATCCATTCCCCAGAAATAGGTACACCCAAATTGGGATGTCAGTGAAATCCTGACATACCTTAGGGGATGATCACCAGCCAGGTCACTCACCCTGGAACAGCCTACCCTGAAGATGGACATGCTGGTGGCCTTACATCAACACAAAGAGCCAGCTCTCCCATCTACTGCGATGGGACAACATGGTTATAACACCAGATAGTGTCACATGCCCATTCAAGGGTTGGCCAAACAGAACAGACCAGGAACATCAGGTCCAGTCATGAAATTCCGGGCATACCCACCTGAACCACGTTTTATGTGTCATGACCCACTTAGAGATCGACACAATAAGGAATACCGAGGGAGAGGAAAAAGCCTTATGGGTCAGCCACAGGAAACCTCATGGTCGGGTGACGAGCTAAACTATCTCTAGTGGCTCAAGCAGGTACTGGGAGTTGCTGGAGTAAATACTAACGTGTATAAAATCTTATTCCACCAGAACAGCTTCCACGTCAGTAACTAAGAGGATGGACGAGCCTATGGACCACATCCTGGCTACTGCAGGGTGGTCTAGGGAGTATACGTTCCAAACTTTTATAACAAACCACTGACAGAACCTGTATCGTTTGCAGAAAAAGAATCTGCAAAAAATATATAATTTAAGGCCGGGGGAGCAATTGGTCTTGTTGTTGTTAATAACACCATTATTGTTTTTACAAACAGATTCATGGTTGATTACGATAACATACTTCCTCCCTCGAATGACTTCGGCAGCGAGTGAAGTATGAACTGTTACACGGTTTGAAATCACAGAGCTTTGAAGTCTTCACGTAGTCACTCACGTGACTCCGAAGTAAAATAGTAAGATTAAACGAGAACTTACCAGTTTGAAGTTTGATCTGTATTTTATGAGGAGTTACGATGAGGGATTACGTGCCCTCCGCTCCCACCCTCATTATATGGATCAAACTAATAAATTGATGTCTCCTTATCTTTACTATGTTTACTTCAAATAACTGTGTCTATCTGTGATTCCACACCGCTGCTTGGAAGTATGCCGCGCCTGCGCACTGAGCGGGTTCTTCACGTAATCCCTCATCGTAACTCCTCATAAAATACAGATCAAACTTCAAACTGGTAAGTTCTCGTTTAATCTTACTATTATTTAGCCCATTCTTGATCATCTTTAGTACATTAATCAATGCCAAGTTAAACACGTCTCCTTTGCCTGCACATGATCCATATTCCTCAATTCTATACACACCCAAGCTTCTAAGGGGCCGGACAATGGTGTAGTGGTAGAGATCCGGGTTCGATCCTGACTATGGGTGCTGTCTGTACGGAGTTTGTACGTTCTCCCTGTGACCGGCGTGGGTTTTCTCCGAGAACTTTGGTTTCCTCCCACACTCCAAAGACGTACTGTTTGTAGGTTAATTGGCGTGGTATACATGTAAATCATCCCTAGTGTGTGTTGGATAGCGTTAGTGTGCGGGGATCGCTGGTCGATGCGGACTAGGTGGGCCGAAGGACCTGCTTCCGCGCTGTATCTCAAAACTAAACTAAACAAAACTACAGCACGGAACCAGGCCCTTCGGCCCACAATACCCGTGCTGAACATGATGCCAAGTTAAATAAGGTAATGGCTGATAAAACCAGGCAAGATTCAGATTATTAAGAGGCTGCCACACACCAACTAGACTTAGTTAATTTAGTTACATGTGTTTTTGAGAACAGAGAAAGGGGGATCGATATAAGCTGCCAAACTTGGCCGATAATTGTAAGACCAACAATACCAATGTCCGCACACTTCTGCTGAATTGTTTTGGGGAAACAAAAAAAAGAGTTTTAAATGCCTTGCTGTTCTAGCTGAATAAAGAAAAACAACCAGTGGATATTGTGTTTTGTAATTATTTGAACGAGCTGTCTGACTTTCACCCACAACACGTGGAATGTGAACAGAGCAGATATTGTTCCACTCTGGGCTGCGAGGGCTTCAGCAGTTCCATTTAGTTCCTCACTACCCTTTGTAAGAAGTCAAAGAAAGGTCTGGACCTTCATAATGTATTCACATCTCATCCATTTACATTGTCTCCCACACTTCAACCTTTATACAGACAGACAGCTCTCTTGATGAATTCCCCCATTGGATTCAATGAACAATCCCTCCCGCACCTTGGTTTCGAACATTATTCTCCAAAATATTTCAATCTTTTTCAATTGTCACATTTTCTCAAAGAAACACCATTAGGGGGCGGCACGGTGGTGCAGCGGTAGAGTTGCTGCCTTACAGCGCCATAGACCTGGGTTCGATCCTGCTCTCTGTGCTGTCTGTACAGAGTTTGTACGATCTCCCCGTTGTACGATTTTCTCCGGGATCTCCGGTTTCCTCCCACACTCCAAAGACGTACAGGTTTGTGGGCTAATTGGCTTGGTAAAATTGTAAAATTGGCCCTAGTGCGTGTAGGATAGCATTAGTGTGCGGCGATCGCTAGTCGGTGCGGACTCGACGGGCCAAAGGGCCAGTGCCACGCTGTATCCCGAAACTAAACTAAATTAACCATTTTAAATAGAAACTGCACCGAATGTGTATTGGAAAATTTTGACTGTGTGAGAAAATATCTGCCATTTTATTAACAGTGAAACTTAGAACATGGAACTTAGAATATAGAACAGTACAACAAAGGAACAGGCCCTTCGGCCCACGATGTCTGTGCCGAACATGATGCTAAGACCATCTCTTATCTAGCTGCACACAATCTATATCCCTCCAAGCCTTGCATATCCAGGTGCCTATCTAAACACCACCATCGTATCTGTTCTTAAAAAAGATATGTTGCCTAACCCGCTGAGTTACTCCAATTTTAGTGCCTGGCTTCAGTGTAAATCAGCATCTGCAATACACCTCCTCTCAGTCTGCCTAAACCTACCTACCTGATCATCCCGGTTGCTGCTTTAACACCCCCTCCCTCCCATTCCCACACTGACCTTTCTGTCCTGGGCCTCCCCCACTGTCAGAGTGAGGCCCAGGACAAATTGGAGGAGCAGCACCTTATATTTTGCTTAGGCAGCTTACACCCCAGCGGTGAGAATATTGACTTCTCTAACTTCAAGTAACCCTTGTTTTACCTCTCTCTCCATCCATTTCCCACTCTAGTTCTCCTACCAGTCTGACTGCCCCCCGATTAAATTTTATCTGTGTATGCTTCGTTGTCACCTTCTCCGGGCTAACAATGATCTGTTCTACATTTTACTTGTTCCTACATCTCCTTTGATGTCTCGTTTTCACACCCTACCCATCCTTATCTCTGTATCTCCCTCTCCCCTGACTCTCAGTCTGAAGGAGGGTCTTGACCTGAAACGTCACCCATTCCTTCTATCCAGGGATGCTGCCTGTCCCGCTGAGTTACTCCAGCATTTTGCGTCTATCTTCTGCAGTACACGAGTTGTGCACTATTGCTGTGAGGGGTGCCATTTTCTTTGGGTGGCACTGTTAAACAGGCAGTCAGTGCCAGAGACCTTGCCACCTGCTGATTTGTAATACAATAAAGCGTACATTGTGTGTGCGTAGTTCACTAGGACAAAAGAACAGCAACTTGCTTTATGCTCTAAATTCTTGTGTGGGGGTTGGGGAAGCAACAAATAATCTGTCTCTACTGAAGCCCTTCCCATAGAAATGTGGGCAAGTTTAACACCTTCTGGGTGAAATCCACTTACAGGCCTAGTTTCTAGGCTACAAAATGCCAACTATAGTCTTGTCTTTGTGCCAGGTTTTCTCCTGCCCCCGCCTCTCTTCAACCTCTCTCTTTCTCCCCCCCCCCCCCCAATACAATCAGTCTGAAGAAGTGTCCTGACCCGAAACTCCGCCTATCCCTGTTCTCCAGCACTTGACCTGCTGAGTTACTCCAGCACTCTGTGTTTTTTTTTTGTTAAACCAGCATCTGCAGTTCCTTGTGTCAAATCTCTATGCTGCGTTTTGTAATCAGAGAATCAAGATTTCTGTAACAATTTTTCTATAACAACCCAGTGAAAAAAATCTAATTTAAAATCTTGAAAACCATTCCTTAACCTTTTATATCTCAGATAATAAAACCATGTTGTGAAATTTTTCCTGAATTGAGTCCTTGAAGTCCAAGCAGTCTGAAGAAGGGTCTCGCCCCGAAACGTCACCCATTCCTTTTCTCTAGAGATGCCCCCTGGCCCGCTGAGTTACTACAGCATTTTGTGTCTAACATTCAGGTCAATTTGTCCTGCACTCTCTCCAAGGGCTAGATAGGATAGTGGCATTCAAGAAGCTTTTAGATAGGCCCTTGGATATGCAGGGAATGGAGGGATAAGGATCATGTTCAGGCAGATGAGTTTAACTTGACATCACGTTCAGCATGGACATTGTGGGCTGAAGGGCCTGTTCCTTTGCTATACTGTTCTATGGAAGATAGAATCTCTGGAATTCTCTGCCACGGAAGGTAGTTGAGGCCAGTTCATTGGCTATATTTAAGAGGGAGTTAGATGTGGCCCTTGTGGCTAAAGGGATCAGGGGGTATGGAGAGAAGGCAGGTACAGGATACTGAGTTGGATGATCAGCCATGATCATATTGAATGGCGGAGCAGGCTCGAAGGGCCGATTGGCCTACTCCTGCACCTATTTTCTATGTTTCTATGTTTATATAGACACAAAAAGCTGGAGTAACTCAGTCGATTTTTACGAGGATGTTTCCGTAACCGGCTTCCGTCTCCGCACTAGTATCTTTGCTCCGCTATGGGATCTTTGGTGCGGAGACGGAAGCCGGGTACGGATATGGGGCCGAAAATTACCCATGAATCTACCCATGACCGTACTAAGTCTTTTTCGTCGAGTGATCTATCTTGCTTGCTTTAGGATCTTTGCTTCAGACCTATGTTTCCTATGTATGTTTCTATTGATTCACAAGGGCGCTGGTCTCAGTGTGATTCAGACGCAGCATAGTGGTACACCTTCCCCTTTCCCGAGTTCAGCTGCCAGCATACCGTAAAATGACCGCAAATTCTCCTGCACCAGTCTTTGATCCATGCATTCAACTCAGTGATCAAACTGACCCATGCTAATTTGTGGATGCAAGGAATTGCAGATGCTGGTATCCTGAGCAAAACACAAAACTGCTGGAGGAACTCAACGGGTTTAGGCGGTATCTGTGGAGGGAATGGACAGAAGGCGTTTCGGGTCGGGACCCTTCTTCAGACTATTTAGTTTAGTGTAGTTTATTATTCTCACATGTACTGAGGGACAGTGAAAAGCTTTTTGTTGCATGCTATCCTATCAAAAAGACTGTAAGTGATTACAATCAAGCCGTCCGCAGTTATAGTTTATATTGGTTCTGGTAGCTTCCCACCCCTCCGATTATTACTTGGCTGTTTATACCTTCCTCAGCAGAAAGGGACAGCACAGTGGCACAGCGGTAGAGATGCTGCCTCACAGGGCCGGAGACCCAGGTTCGATCCTGACTATGGTTGCTGTCTGTTCGGAGTTTGTAAGTTCTCCCCGTGACCGCTTGGGTTTCCTCCCATTCAAAAGATGTGCAGGTTTGTAGGTTAATTGGCTTCTGTAAATGACCCCTATCGTGTGGGATAGAACCAGTGTCCGGGTGATCGATGGGTCGAAGGGCCTGTTTCCATGTTGTATCTCTAAACACAACGAAAGAAAGAGTAACAGTTGGGGAGTGGGAGGGGAGAGAAAGGGTGGGAGGAAGTCAGCAACATTTTTAAGAATAAAATATTTTTAGTCAAAGTTCACTTCCTCTCTAGAAGAGCTTTATGCACTGTGGATTGCTTTGAATTCTGTACAATCTGTTAAAGATGGCATTATTCTTCAGAGGACTAAAATCAGCCTGGTTGGATGGATAGAAGGTCAGGATCTTCTTCAAAGGGTCTTGAGTGGAATTAGTCTTGGCAGCTTACACCCCACTCCCATCAGCGGAGTGCAGCACAGAGCTGTCCATTATAGACCACTAATTTGGCAAGGCCACGGCAAGAGTTTGTTCATGACTGGTGAGTATTCTTCTCCCCCAGTTCTGTTCTTCCGTTTCCCATCAGAATCTTCGAAAAGTTGACGGAAGCTGGTACAAAACGTCTGCAAATAGTTTCCAGTTTAAATTTGCGATCTAATGGTGCTTGGCCCCACGACAGGGACTTAAGGAACAAATCCATCAAATTTTCCGCTCAGGGGAGAGGGGGTTAGGGATTTGTGCAATGAATGACAACAAGCAGAATCCCTGACAGACACAAAAATGCTGGAGTGACTCAGCGGGGCAGGCAGCATCTCTGGAGAGAAGGAATGGGTGATGTTTCGGATCGAGACCCTTCTTCAGACTGGTCAATCTGAAGAAGGCTCTTGTCCCAACTGCTCAGTCTGAAGAAGGGTCTCGACCCAAAACTGTTTTTTTTTAATTTAATTTAATTTTTTTGTTACAATAGGTGCAGGAGTAGGCCATTCGGCCCTTCGAGCCAGAAAACGACACAGTTACAGGTCAGCCTTCCAGCACCAGCAATGCAATCACAGTTCCTGCAGTCTTGCCACGGTGTGGATTGGAAAAAGAGGCTCCCAGGAACATTGAACTCAAGAGAAATATGGGATTAGTGTGTGAACATGTACGTATACCATCACATGTAGGATTTATTTCTTTTTTAAATGGTGGCCTTATTCAACAGTTCAGAGAGTTATCCAGTGAACTGGCGAAACGTGTTGTTTAGTTTAGATTAGTTTAATCACAGTGGCGCAGCGGTAGAGTTGCTGCCTGACATCGTCAGAGACCCGGGATCGACCCTGACTAAGGGGGCTTGTCTGCACGGAGTTTGTATATTTCTCCCCGTGACCGCGTGTGTTTTCACCGTGTGCTCCGGTTTCCTCCCGCACTCCAAAGACGCACAGGTTTGTAGGTTGATTAGCTTTGGTAAAGGTGGTAGATTGTCCCTAGTGTGTAGGATAGTGCTAGTGTACAAGGATCGGCGCGGACTCGATGGGCCGAAGGGTGTGTTGTGGATGGAGCTGGCCGGCAGTTAAAGAGATATCGAGCCACAGGACATTGATAGAATAGTGGGTAGACACAAAATGCTGGAGTAACTCAGCGGGTGAGGCAGCATCTATGGAGAGAAGGAATGGGTGACGTTTCGGGTCGAGACCCTTTTTCAGACTGATGTCAGGGACAAAGATAGGAGAACTAGTAGGAGAAGGGGGAGGGGATAGAGCAGGAAGGAAGTTTGTATGTTTCTCCCCGTGACCGCGTGGGTTTTCTCCGGGTGCTCCGGTTTCCTCCCACACTCCAAAGACGCACAGGGTTTGTACCGCTGTGCCACCCCGTGCAGTTGTCGAAGTTCAATAACACTGAGTGCAATATGAGAGAGCATCTAGATCTCGTGACCGCTCAGCAAGTCATCAACACCCAGTGTTGGGATGGGGAGAACAAAAGCCCCTAGGCTGCTATTCAGAAACAATGCTCTTGAGAGACCAGATATTGTGAACAAGGCTCCAGTGCAAGGAACTGCTGGCACCACAAGGCCACATCACACACACATTCCAGTTGTTCTCAGTGAGCTGACAAACACAGCTGCGACTGCAGCTCCCGCGCACAATACTGCGCTTGTTAAGCAGCTGCCGAGAAACGCCATCCATTTTCCGCTGGTGGGTTGCGATGGTGCGGGCCAGCAGTTGAAGAATTAATGCCATCGACCCACAGGACAGTGAAAGAATAGTGGGTGGACACAAAATGCTGGAGTAACTCAGCGGGTGAGGCAGCATCTATGAAGAGAAGGAATGGGCGACTATTCGGGTCGAGACGCTTCTTCAGACTTCCTCTCCCTTCTTCGGGGGGAGAAGGCGAGACAAAGATAGAAAGTAGGCAGAGACTGTAGGACTAGTAGGAGAACTGGGATGGGGGAGGGGATGGAGAGGGAAAGCAAGAGAAGGAGAGGGAAGTTAGAGAAGCCAATGTTCACACCGCTGGGGTGTAAACTACCCAAGCAAAATATGAGGTGCTGCTCCTCCAATTTGAGCTGGGCATCACTCTGACAATGGAGGAGGCCCAGGACAGAAAGGTCAGATTGGGAATGGGAGGGGGAGTTAAAGTGCTGAGCAACCGGGAGATCAGGTAGGTTACGAGGAACTGAGCGGAGGTGTTCAGCGAAAGGATCGCCGAGCCTGCGCTTGGTCTCGCCGATGTAGAGAAATTCACACCTGGAACAGCGGATACAGCCGATGAGATTGGAGGAGGTGCAAGTGAACACCTGCCTCACCTGGAAAGACTGTTTGGGTCCTTGAACGGAGTCGAAGGGGGAGGTAAAGGGACAGGTGTTGCATTTCCTGCAGTTGCAGGAGAAAGTACCCGGGGAGGGAACGGTCTCTGTGGAAAGCAGAAAGGGGTGGAGATGGGAAGATGTGGCCAGTAGTGGGATCCCGTTGGAGGTGGCGAAAATGATGGAGGATTATATGGTGTATGCGACGGCTGATGGGGTGGAACGTGAGCACAAGGGGGACTACTTGTTACGAATAGGGGGAGGGGGAGTAAGAGCAGAGCTGTGGTATATCGAGGAGACCCTAGTGAGAGCCTCATCTATAATGCAAGAGGGGAACTCCCGTTCCCTAAAGAATGAGGACATCTACGATACTAGTGTGGAACACCTTATCCTGGGCGCAGATGCAGCGTAGATGGAGGAATTGGGAGTAGGGGATAGAGTCTTTACAGGAAGCAGGGTGGGAAGAAGTGTAGTCAAGATATCTATGGGAGTCAGTAGGTTTGTAGTAGATATCGGTCAATAGTCTGTGCTGACTTTTGAGAGGACCCAGAGGTTTACAAAAATGATTCCAGGAATGAGTGGGTTAGCATATGATGAGTGTTTGACAGCACTGGGCCTCTACTCGCTGGAGTTTAAAAGGTTGAAGGGGGGACCTCATTGAAACTTACAGAATAATGAAAGGCCTGGATAGAGTGGATGTGGAGAGGATGTTTCCACTGGTGGGAGAGTCCAGGACCAGAGGTCACAGCCTCAGAATTAAAGGGCGTTCTTTTAGGTGAGGAGGAACTTCTTTAGTCAGAGGGTAATTAATCTGTGGAACTCATTGCCACAGAGGGCTGTGGAGGCCAAATCAGTGGATATGGTTAATTGGTTTAGCTAAAACTGTAAATTGTACCTAGCGTGGAGGCGAGTGCTAGTGTACGGGGTGATCACTGGTCAGCGCAGACTCGGTGGGCTGAAGGGCCTGCTCACACACTGTATCTCTAAAGTCTGAAGTCCAAAGTCTATTTCCAGTAGATTACAGACATCGGCTTTAATGGGAGATTTGTAAGTAGGGTGGAGAAATGTTGGGATGTGCAGGGGAAATGGCTAGCAAGTTTTGCAAGATTAATAGAGTGTTAGAAATGACAGTTACAATGCACCAGAGTTCTGCTAATTAAAAGGAATGCCAATAATGGTGATATGCATCACTCCTAATCTTATAAATGTGGTGTAACTGATTGTAGCTGACAGTCGGTCTCACCATTACTGTCAACGTTGATTCATCTACTACATTATTAAATGCCTTCTTAATGAGTTTTCAATGTCAATGATTTATGACAATCATTTTTGGAATGATGTGTGAATAAATGCGTGCAAGGGACTTCACGAGGGCCAGTATCATCTTGTCGGGTTTGTGCCCATCTGTACGGAACGGCACATGGGCGGCACGGTGGCGCAGGCGGTAGAGTTGCTGCCTTACAGCGCTTGCAGCGCCAGAGGCCCGGGGTCGATCCCGACTACGGGTGCCGTCTGTACGGAGTTTGTACGTTCTCCACGTGACCCGGGTGGGCTTTCTCCGAGATCTTCGTTTTTCCTTCCACACTCCATAGACGTACAGGTTAGTAGGTTAATTGGCTTGGGTTTGTATACTTGGGTATAAGTGTAAATTGTCCCTGGTGTGTGTAGGCTTGTGTTAATGTGTGGGGACCCCTGGCGGGTGCGGACTCGGTGGTGGGTGCGGACTCGGTGGGCCGAAGGACCTGTTTCCGCGATGCAACTCTAAAACGAAAAAACTAAAACTAAAACCAATTTGCCATGCCTTTTCTGACTTGATGAAAGTGGTGTCCTGGTGTCATTATTTCAGGCCAATGTTCATCGGTGAAGCAACGGATGTTAAAGTCTGGCAGAAAGAACGAGTGTTCACTTTACACAAGATACAAGATACCAGATACATGTACCAATTGTTACAGTGAAATGTGTGGTCGCCATACAGCCATACAAATAAATAATAAAGAGCACAGGACACGATACACAGGCGTGAGTGGAAGCAAGAGCTCCACTGATTTCTTTGGGTGACTACTGTGACTAAGCACGTCATTTTTACCGGTGATTAAATTAAACTACACAACATTTCCATCCTGCGGCTCGCTGATGCACCGCTTGCTCTTCCCAAACACACTTCCCAGCTTCGTCTTTCAATTTTGATGCAGGAATGGACTGCTTTTATGAGGCACACAAAAATCAATGTCAACAAATGAAAATAAATCACATGTCTTAGCCTGCAGAGCCTGCATTTATCATCTACAATGAGAGCATTAACATTATTCTTAAATCCTCAATATTCCTGATAATTCATGTGTTGATCGGTTTTGGTATTCACTACAATTCACACAATGTTGGTTAATTTATAAAGAATGGGCAGAGGGCAGGCTCGAGGTTCGAGTCAGAGTCATACTGCATGGAAAAAGGCCCACGCTGACCAGCATGCCCCATTTACATTAGTCCCACCTATCTGTGTTTGGTCCATATCCCTCCAAACCTATCCCATCATCGAGTCAAAGAGCCAGTTTTATTCTTAATGTTTTAATCTTTTATGTTTTATTCTTAATGGTTTACTGTATGTCGTGTTGTTACTTGCGAGTGGAGCACCAAGACAAATTCCTTGTATGTTTACATATTTGGCCAATAAATGTATTAATTAATTCATTCATTATTCATTCATTCATTCATTCATTCATTCATTCATTCATTCATTCATTCATTCATTCATTCATTCATTCATTCAATGATTCAGTTATTCAACGTGGAAACAGGCCCTTCAGCTTACCTTGCCCACATCAACCAATATGTCCCATCTACACTAGTTCCACCTACCTGCGCAAATGTCTGCACTTTTCCAGAATGCTGCCTGGATTATAGGGTGTTGGGTATAAGGAGAGGTTGGACAGACTTGGATTGTTTTCCCTGGGACGTCAGAGGTTGAGAGGCAATCTGACAGAAGTGTGTAAAATGATGAGAGGCATAGATAATGTAGACAGTCGGAATCATAGGGTCATAGAGTCACACAGTGTGGAAACAGGCCCTTCGGCCCAACTTGCTCGCACAGAGCAACATGTCCCATCTATGCTCGACCCTCCTGCCTGTGCTTGGCCCAGAATGCTCTAAAACTATCCTATCCATGTAAACTTCGCCGTGTGGATATGTCAAAGACTAGAAGGCATAGCTTTAAGGTGAAAGGGGCAAAGTTCAAAGGAGATTTGCGGGGCAAGTACTTTACTCGGAGGGTGCTGCCAGGAGTGGTGGTGGAGGCAGATATGATATTATATGGCATTTAATAGGCTTTCAGATAGGAATGTAGATATGGAATGGAGAGGGATGGATCACGTGGAAATAGATGACATTAGTTGAACTTGACTTCATGTTCGGCATGGAAATTGTGGGCCGAATGGCTTGTTCCTGAGATGTACTTTTCTAACATGGTTGTTTGTCGAGGGACTTCACCATAATCACCCCTCGTATGCGAATGAATCCCAGTATTTCATTGCGCAGTTATCAATGAAGCCCAGTGCCTACTGATTAAAAGTGTGGCATCAATTCTGCAAGATATTCACACTTAAATGAAAGTTAATGGCTTCGATTTAATATCAGTGAAGCCATCAGAGTTTCCTGCCATTATACATTCCAGCAATGTCCGCACTCTGCACCAGGTTCATTCAACTTAGAAGATCAGAGGCACATCGTATACGGCTGAGATCCTCACAAATGGGAACCTTCAAATGTGTGAACTGAAGAGGACTTCAACTTTTCAAGCATCCTTGACAAGGTCGTAAGTGATAGGAGTAGAATTAGGCCATTCGGCCCATCAAGTCTACCCCGCCATTCAATCATGGCTGGTCTATCTCTCCCTCCTAACCCCCATTCTCCTGCCTTCTCCCCATAACCTCTGACATGATTTATAAAAAAAGGACAGTAAGACTGTTTTACTGTTTTTAATGTTCTTTTTTATAAATCATGTTTCTCGGGGTATCTAAGTTTTATTAGTTTAAGTTATGACATCGGATGGAAGCTGCATACCAAATCTCGTTGCACCTATGTGCAATGACAATAAAATATATTATTATTATTATTATTATTAATCAGGAATCTATCTATCTCTGCATTGAAAAAATATCCACTGACTTGGCCTCCACAGCCTTCTGTGGCAAAGAATTCCACAGATTCACCACCCTCTGACTGAAGAGATTTCTCCTCATCGCCTTCCTGAAAGAAAGTTAGTCAAAGGGCAACTGGTTTTTAATGCACAACACAAAGTGCTGGAGTGATTCAACGGGTCAGGCAGCATCTGGGGAGAGGAGGGAGAGGCAACGTCTCATGTCGGGACCCTTCGACACACTGCTTCCCCTCTGTGACCCGCTCACTTTGAGTTTTGCAAGCATTTCCCTGAAGATTATTCCTAGACCCAGCATACTGATGCAATCATAGAGAAAGCCCATCAACGCCTCTACTTCATTAGAAGATTGAGGAGATTCAGTGTGTAGATGAAAAACTCTCTTGAAGTTCTACAGGTGTACAGTAGAGAGCACGTTGACTGGTTGCATCAAGGCCTGGTTTAGTAAATCGACGGCCCAGGTGCGAAGAATATTGCAACAAGTGGTAAACATTGCCCAGTCCATCACACATACTGACCTCCACATCAATGAAGAGATCTACAAGGGAAACTGCCTCAAAAAAGCAGACAGCATCATCAGAGACTCACACTACCCTGGCCACATGAGAGTGAGTCTCTGATGATGCTGGCTGCTTTTTCACTCCTGCCATCGGGAAGAAGGTATAGGGGACTGAAAACTGTAATGTTCTGGTTCAGGAGCAGCATCTTCCCAACAGCCATGAGGCAACTAAACACTGAAATCTCCAACCAAGCTGCGAATTACATAGAGTTCGGGGTGGCATGGTGGTGCAGCGATACAGTTGCTGTCTTACAGCGCCTGAGACCCAGGTTCGATCCTGACAACGGGTGCTGCCTATACATTTTTCTTCCATTCTCCCTGTGCCCGCGTGGGTTTTCTCCGGATTCCCTCCCACACTCCAAAGACGTGCAGGTTAGTAGATTAATTGGCTTGCGGCAAAATTGTAAGTTGTCCCTAGTTTGTAGGATAGTGCTAAGTGTACGGGGTGATCACTGGTCGGCAACGACACGGTGGGCCGAAGGATCTGTAGCCGCGATGTATCTCTGAAGTCTAAAGTAAAGGCGAAAGAAACAATGCTTCGCGCAAAACCATGTCCTTGGTGCAGAAATTCCAGCAAACTATATGAGCAGTAATGGGTCCATGTCATTGTGGGATTAGATCGTAACACAGGGGATTTTTGGAAGCACCATTCAACAGCATCTCAAGTCACACACAGGGGTGGTTACTGATAACAGCCATTCAAAGGATATGGGAAGGGGGAGGGGATGGAGGGAGAGGGAAAGCAAGGGTAACTTGAAATTAGAGAAGTCAATGTTCATGCCGCTGGGGTGTAAGCTGTCCAAGCGAAATATAAGGCGCTGTTCCTACAATCTGCGCTGGGCCTCACTCTGACAATGGATGATATATGTACATTATAGTTTTTTATGTAATCTTTCTGTTTGTGTTCATCGGGGTAATTGAATATAACAGAGAATCTAAAGTAAATCTAATCTGCTTGGTAATATTTTGAGATAAGATAGAGATATGAATCCCCACCTCAAGAGACATTTGTTCAAAATCACCAGTGATTTAACATCCCTCATTCTAATCTTATTAAATATGCTGTCCACACTAAACTAGGAGATATAATGATATATTAAAAGGGACTGCAGATGTTGGTTCATACCAAAGGTAGACACAAAATGCTGGAGGAACTCAGAGACTCAGGCAGCATCTCTGGAGAAAACGGATAGTTGATGTTTCGGGTCGAGACCCTTCTTCAAAGAAGGAGATTATTAGAGTCAGAGGCTATTTGCAAAATATTTTATGTTAATAAGGTATTTTTAACAAAGAAATAACAACACACACACACACGTGCACACACGTGCACACTTGCACATGCACACAGGCACACATGCGCGCATACCCACGCACGCACACATGCACATGCGCACACACACATATACACGCATGCACACACACACGCACACACACGCATACACATACATACACCTACGCACGCACACATACACACACACACACACACACACACACACGCTCACCAAGACAGGAATTATTAGCAAGGATGCCTGCCGACCTTATCACTCTTCAATCATCGGAGAGAAGATACAGGAGTTTGGAAGCCTTCAGCATCCAACCTTAAGAACAGCTTTTTCCACTATCCTCCGACTCTTGTACCAGTCACCTCTTTCACATTCCCACCTCCGGAGGTGCTATCTTCCACAATTACCCATAACTCTGCCTCTGTTGCTTATTCCGTTATTGTACTTTAATGTTTTTTACACCACTTTAGATTGCACTGCAGTCTGACACTGTTCTGTTGTTTTGCACCCAGCATTGCATTTATTGTTCAATCTATCATTACTATATTCTCCGTGTACTCAATGAGATTCATGCGATCAAGAAATTTAATTACACCCTGGCGTATATAGGACAATAAACTAATCTGAATCTGAACTAATCTAAATCTGAAAATGCCTCTTGAAAATTATTGCTTTTGATCAAACAATAATAATCAGTCATCTCGGTTTTTTTTGCCCACCCTTTATACACCTACAGCTGCTACAGTTGCTGTCTCACAGCCCCAGAGACCCGGGTTCGATCCTGACCTCAGGTGGCGCTGTCTGTGTGGAGTTTGCACGCTCTCCCTGTGACTGTGTGGGTTTCCTCAGGGTGCTCCGGTTTCCTCCCACATCCCAAGGATGTATGGGCATGTAGGTTAATTCCCCTCTGTAAATGGCCCTCGATGTATAGGGAGTGGACAGGCAAGTGGGATGGCACAGAACAATGGTGGAGTAACTCAGCCGGTCAGGCAGCATCTCTGGAGAAAAGGAATAGGTGACGTTTCGGGTCGAGACCCTTGATCAGACTACCTCTCCAGGCAGAGCTAAGAGCATCCAGAGATACTGCCTGACCCGCTGAGTTACTCCAGCGTCGTGCATCTATCTGATGTAAAGCCAGCATCTGCAGTTCCTTCCTACACAAAACAATTGTGAACGGGTGATCGATGGTCACTATGGGCCCAATGGCCTGCTTCCATGTTGTATCTTTCAATCAATCGATTCAATCCACCCACCACACAAACTGGGCTATGAATATGACGGCAATCAATTTGGATAGTTTTGCTCTGACAGATACATTTTTAAAAAATCAATGTAATTTTTAGTTCATTCAGTGAAAGATAGAAACATAGAAACATAGAAAATAGGTGCAGGAGTAGGCCATTCGGCCTTTCGAGCCTGCACCGCCATTCAATATGATCATGGCTGATCATCCAACTCAGTATCCTGTACCTGCCTTCTCTCCATACCCCCTGATCCCTTTAGCCACAAGGGCCACATCTAACTCCCTCTTAAATATATCCAATGAACTGGCCTCAACTACCTTCTGTGGCAGAGAATTCCACAGATTCACCACTCTCTGTGTAAAACATGATTTTCTCATCTCTGTCCTAAAAGACTTCCCCCTTAACCTTAAACTGTGACCCCTTGTTCTGGGATCTCACAAGAATGGAAGAAACCAACAGATCTAAACACATAATGGACACAAAAAGCTGGAGTAACTCAGCGGGACAGGCAGCACCTCAGGAGAGAAGGAATGGGTGATGTTTCGGGACGAGATCCTTCTTCAGACTTCTGAATAAGGCTCTTGACCCAAAACGCCACCCATTCCTTCTCTCCCGAGATGCTGCCTGTCCCACTGAGTTACTGTGCCACTGTGTCGCCCATGCCCTGATATAGTAACTGCTTCCCTTTCCACAGATGCAAACTGTCTCCAGCATCTTCTGCATTTTGAAAGGATCACTGGCCATCTCCACGTATCAAAATTCAAAGGCCAAGACGTCACCCATTCCTTTTCTCCAGAGATGCTGCCTGTCCCGCTGAGTTAATCCAGCTTTTTTTGTCTATCGTCGGTTAAAACAAGCACCTGCAGTTCCTTCCTGCATATCTAAACCCATAGGCAGCTTGGTAAGAAGTCTGCGGTGCCTGGATCATGTTTTGAAGTATTTCACCTTTCATAGCTTACCTGAACTAATCTGATGAAAATGATTGAGGGGGGTTTCACCAAAAAGTATTAGTTTGAGGTTGAGAGTGTTGTTAAATCTTTATGAAATCTTCCCACTATTGCAGTGGTCTTTCATGCTGGCAGTAATTAATACTCTGAGTTTGACATTGATAAATGGTGAGATTGAATGTCCTTCTCCCATTATCTATGTAATTCTCCCATTACAATTCACGACTCGGCATAGCCTTATTCTAAAGTTGGTTGTGGGACTTTGTTCTGTTTAGAGCACATTGTTTTTGCTATCTGATGTGCATGCAGCCCTGAGTTACAGCTTCACTAAGGTGGCAACTCATTTGAAACCCATGTTCGATCCTGACTACGCTGTCTGTGTGGAGTTTGCATGTTCTCCCTGCGATGCCGTGGGTTTTCTCTCCGGGTGCTTCGGTTTCCTCCCACACTCAGAAGACGTGCAGGTTAGTAGGTTTAATGGCTTCTGTAAATTGTCCCTAGTGTGTAGGATAGGACTAGTGTACGGGTGATCGATGGTCGGCGTGGACATGGTGGGTCGGAGAGTCTGTTTCCACGCTGATGGGCAGATGGTTGGAACAAAGCCCAGAGATAAAAGCAGAAGGTGCGAGATAGGATTGAAAATTACAAATTGTGAAGCCAGAAGAAAGAAAGTAGCAGGGGGAGGGGAGAAATAGATAGTCCAGGTGAGGGGAGGTGGAAGAAAGGAGGAGGTGAGGGGAGAAAGGATGAGTGTGGAGGCGATTAGTTAGAGATTACCAAAAATGTCTTGTGTCATTAAGAACTTGTACTACTTGGTCAGTAGTGGACATTGAAATCCCCACCCAGACCATATTCTGTCCCTTTGCCACTCTTGAGAATTTTGTGTTACCCCTTAACAATTGCTCAACATTTAAACAACATTTCTTTTAGAGATATATAGCGCAAAAACAGGCCCTTCGGCCCACCAAGTCCGCGCCGACCAGCAATCACCCCGTACACTAACCTACACACTATGGACAATTTTACAACCTAGTGAAACCAATTAGCCTACAGACCTGTACGTTTTTGGACTGTGGGAAGAAACCGGAGCACCAGGAGGTAAACCAACGCGGTCACAGGGAGAACGCACAAACTCCGTACTGACAGCACCCGCAGTCAGGATCGAACCCGAGCCTCCTGCGCTGTGGGGCAGCAACTCTGCCACCGTGCCACCCTAGTTGGTCACAAGAAAACAACTTGCAAATCTAATTCTCATGGTTCCCAGGATCTCCATTGTAGTCACTATGCCTTTAGGATCCCTAAAGCACAGCAAACAGTAATTAAAAATTAAGTGGGCAGGCACACCCTAACGAGAGTAGGCTACCATATGTTCACAAGCAAAACTAATTTCTAAGTCAATATAATTGAAAATGTTTCCCAGAACCTAAATTACATTCTGCAATCAAGATCAATTAAGTCAATTAAGAAACGATAGTGTACATCATTTTGATTTACATTTCTGCCTGTCTATCCAACAGATAGTGATTAATGTTGTCACACTGGGATTTTGACTCAAACATGACTTTCTGAACGAAATTGCCTCATTGAACATAAAGACATCAGGACATCTTAAAGTCATTTTATCTTGGTATAAAAAATAATCAAAGCTTTGGAGTAAAATTTCGCATTTATCTTGGTCAATATTAGGATTAAGTTTAAGACTCGAGGGCCTGAGATACAGGGAGAGGTTGAGCAGACTAGGACTTTATTCCTTAGAGAGCAAGAGGATGAGGGGTGATCTTATAGTGGTGTATAATATCGTGAGGGAAATAGATAGCGTAAATGCACAGAGTGTTTTACTTAGAGTCGGGGAATCAAGAACCAGGGGACAATGGTTTAAGATGAGAGCAGGATGATTTAAAAGGAACCTGAGGGGCAATTTTTTCACACAAAGTGTGGTGGGTATGTGGAATGAGCTGCCAGAGGAGGTAGTTGAGGCAGGTACAACCACAACATTTAAAACACATTTGGATCGATTTAGGACATGGGCCTAACGCAGGACTAGTGTAGATGTAGCATCTTGTTCGACATGGGCTGGTTTCCACACTGTATGATTTTATAACTCCATAATATAAACTGTATTATTAATGTCAAGATACCAAGTGGGCAGAATTGAAAAAGAAAACCTTGATTCATTTGGTTTGGAGATTGAACCTCCACCTGGAAAATAAAGAACATTCTCGCTCCAGGGCAATTTTGATGACTTCATCTACTTGGCTGCTTTGTCTAATGTGAAAGTGGGTTACAAATAAAACTAAGAGCGGAATATTGCACAATGCTGACAAAAGATGATCGACGTGGTAAGGAATCTCGAATGCTGGCTACAATCAATCTTCCAAGCAAAAGGTCGTGATTTTTATGCTGGTGATAATTAGAGGTCAATCTTTTGAAGAGATACATTATGAAAGCAGACACATATGTTGGTTGCATTATAAAAACAAGACCTCTTGGAAGTATTAACCTTGTAAATGCAGAATACACTTCCCATCTTTCAAAGTGCATGACTTTTATTATGGATTGGCCATTAACTGAAAGCTGTAGGGGAAACAATTAACCAAAGATTTAAGAGGTGACAGAGTCTGCATTTTAATGGTAAATCAGACGACCATGGGCACCATTTTACAGTCTGACTGGCAGGGTTTTATTTCATTGACCAGAGATTTTTTTAAACATTTCCATCACAGTGTTTTATGTCACGAAATGGTCTTTGAGGCAATGAACATCATATACAGAGAGAGCAAACAAAAAGAATGTTCAGTGTACGAAGGAACTGCCAATGCTGGTTTAAACTGAAGATAGACACAAAATGCTGGAGTAACTCAGGCAGCATCTCTGGAGAGAAGGAAAGGGTGACGCTTCGGGTCGAGACCCTTCTTCACACGTTCTCTCTGCCCGGCACAATTCCATAGTTCTGGAGAAGTGTTTCATTCCACACTGACAACTCCTTTTGAACAAATGGAAGTACCGTGCATTAGACGTTTCATTTATTCCTTTAGATTCCGTTTCCTCCCGCATCCCAAAGATGTGCGGGTTTGCAAGTTAATTGGCTTCTGCAAATTGCCTCTGGTCTCTAGGAAAGAATTAGTGTATGGGTGATCATTGTTCGGCGTGGACGTGGTGGACGCTGTATCTATGAATTAAACTAAACCAAACTAAACTAAATTAAATTAAACTAACAGTCAGTAACAACAATCCTGTTGAACAGATCATTTGTTAGACGTATCATTCATTGTTTTAGATCAGGCTACCATCATAACACTAGGAACTATTTTCATCCTACATATCGATTGATTGAATAATTCTAATCTTAAACTTAATCTTCACCGAGATAACATTTATACCAAGTCTATTAACCTACAAACCTGTATATCTTTGGAGGGGGGGGGGAGAGAGAAAGGGGAGAGGGGGAGATTTGTAAGAGGTCACCTAAAATTGGAGAAATCAGTGTTCATACTGTTGGGTTGTAAGCCATCGTGACAGAATATGAGGTGTTGTTCCTCCAGTTTGCCAAGGTCCTCACTCTGGCAATGGAGGAGGCCCAGGATAGAAAGGTCAGTGTGGGAACAGGAGGGGGAGTTAAAATGCTAGGCAATTGAGAGACCGAGTAGTTTTTGGTGGACCAAGCACAGGTGCTTAATGAAACAGTCACTTGCTGATGTATCATCATTATCGTTGACAACATTAGCGACGCAGTGGTGCTGGTTTCCGACGGGAACAGTGGCGGATGCACCACACATCTCTGTCCTCCAGTTCCTGCGGACTTCCGCCGCTGGAAGAAAAGGATTTTGGTGTGTGTGAGCTTTTTCATCACTCCTTACAATGCTGTGTACGACAGTGGTCGCAACTTCTACTGAAGTGTGGATGGCCGTTGGCTCGCTAGAGGCTCATCAGCCCTATGACAGCTCTTGTTTTTGGTCCTGCTGGGGGTCCACAGCCCCATCCTCACCTGGCAAACCAGGTGGGGAGACGGTTTAGTCGCCGACTATCCGACCATGGAGCAGGTAGCAAGGGATTACATGGTACCCGTGGTGGGGGGAACTCCTGATGTAGGTCCTCCAGTTCAAAGGCATTTGCAAGTTCCCATTCTCTGATGCATGTCATCGAGACTTTAAACTCTAAGCATGCAGCATGGAGTCAGGCCTTTCGGCCCACCGAGTCTGCGCCGACCAACGATCACCCCGTACACTAACGTACACACGTAAGGGACAATTTTACAACTTACCGAGGCTAATTAACTTACAAACCTGTACGTCTTTGGAGTGTGGGAGGCAACTGAAGCACCCGGAGAAAACCCACACGGTCACGGGGAGAACGTACAAAGTCCATGCAGGCAGCATCCGTAGTCAGGATTGAACCCGGGCCTCTGGCGCTGTAAGGCAGCAACTCTACTGCTGCGCCACTGTGCTACGTTATGTTAAGTGTGGTTTTGATATTGTGTACTTCACTAGGTATTGTACTACCTGCAGCTCTAAACACTGCCAGGAACACTGACATATTCTGTGGGGGGCGGGGTTGGGGGGGGGGGGGGGGGGTGGTGGGGGGTGGGCTAGGTGACAGCATGAGGAGGAGAGGCTGGACAAAGATTTATCATGTAAAAATGAACATCCACACGCTGACTGGTTTCTGACAACAAAAAAAGCAAATCTGGCTCTCTGTAATCCAAATCTTTTAATTATTAGTTTGTTTTAACACCAGGGACCATATAGAGATGTGTGCATTGAAAACTAATCTGTCAACCAGGGAAACAAAAAACAGCTGTTAATCAATACGGAGGTGACAAGCATTGTGGTGAAATGACTTGGAATAATTTTGTCGATTATTCAGAGTCAGCGCTAAGCTCTTTCAAATGGCGATCTACATCGCCAAACACGGACGATTAGTGGGTGGCACAGCGGTAGAGTTGCTGCCTTACAGCGCCAGGGACCCGGGTTCGATCCCGACTACAGGTGCCGGTCTGTATGGAGTATGTACGTTCTCTCCGTGACCATGTGGGTTTTCTCCAGGATCTCAGCTTTCCTCCAACACTGCAAAGACATACAGGTTTGTAGGTTAATTGGCTTGGCTTGATTGTAAATTGTCCCTCGTGTGTGTGTGTAGGATAGTGTTAATGTGCGAGGATTGCTGTCCGACGCGATGGGCCGAAGGGCCTGTGTCCACGCTGTATCTCTAAACTAAACTGAACTAAATTAAAATTAAATTAAATTTCTTTATTTATATAGCACATTTTTAGTCAACTTGCATTGACCCCAAAGTGCTTCACATAATTACATCCACACACACAGGCAAAGGTGGGTGAAGTGTCTTGCCCAAGGACACACACAGGCAAAGGTGGGTGAAGTGTCTTGCCCAAGGACACAACGACAGTATGCACTCCAAGCGGGATTCGAACCAGCTACCTTCCGGTTGCCAGCCGAACACTTAGCCCATTGTGCCATCTGTCGTCCTAATGGCAAATTTCACAGCAAATTCCCAACTCTGTGTAACGATCATTTGACCTAAGATCCCCAGTGTGCACCATTCCTTAATCAGGTGGAGTAGAGGTTGGGGTGGCACAGTGGTAGAGCTGCTGCATTCCAGTGTCCTGACTCCATGATTCCATGATGGTATTAATATTGACTTCTCTAATTTCAAGTAACCCTTGCTTTTCCTCTCTCTCCATCCCTCCCCATCCTAGTTCTCCGATCTTCCTGACTGTCCTCCTGAGTATATTTTATCTTTGTATGCTTCGTTGTCACCTTCCCCTAGCTGACAATGATCTATTCAAAATGTTCCATGATCCTCGTCCCCTTTGATGTCTTCACACCTTACCCTTCCATATCTCTTCCTCTCCCCTGACTCTCAGTTTGAAGAATGGTCTCGACCTGAAACGTCACCCTTCTATTCATTCTCTCCAGAGATGCTGTTCCGCTGAATTACTCCAGCATTTTGTGTCGATCTTCCATGCCTCCACAGTTCTCTCCTTTCTCTGCAAGGTCCAGTTTACATGGAAAGGTATCCTAGAAGCAATTCTAAAATTGAAGGGCAATTTGACGAAGGATGCTTTCTTCAGAGCACCAAACATTGCCAGTTTAATAATTTCTGAAAGATCGACCATCACAAACACCAACCTGCAAAAAATATCAGCAGTGCACTTCTGGAAGAAATCATTACTGAAAATAAATTGGTTGTTAACAGCTAGTTCATCCAATCCAGAGAAAATTGCAACAAATAAAACAAGTAACATCACTGCTCACATGAGTGAAAGACTTCTATATACACGTGAACTGTGATATAGAGTCTGATCTCAGACCAAAAAAAGGCACAGAGTGCTGGAGTAACACAGCGGGTCAGGCAGCTTCTCTGGAGAACATGGACAGGTGACGTTTCAGGTCTGGACCCTTCTTCAGTCTGAGGGTGGTGAATTTCTTTAGTCGGAGGGTGGTGAACCTGGTGAGTTCATTGCCACAGACGGCTGTGGAGGCCACATCTGTGACTATCTTTTAAGATGGAGATTGACGGATTCTTGATTAGTACGGGTGTCGGGGGTTAAGGCAGGAGAATGGGGTTGAGAGTGAGCGATAGGTCAGCCATGAAAGTATGGAGGAGCAGACTTAATGCGCCGAATGGCCTAATTCTGCTACTACAACTTATGAACAAGTGGACCTTTCCCTCAAAATAGTCTCAATCCAATTCTTCAGTTTAAACAGCATCAAAGGTTATAGGGTGAATGTTGGGAGGGACAAATAGATCAACCATGATCCAAGCTTGAAAGGATACAGAGAAGATTTACGAGGAAGTTGCCAGGACGAGAGACATTGAGTGGGCTGGGACTCTATTCCTTGGAGCGCAGGAGGATGAGGGGTGACATTATAGAAGTGTGTAAAACCATGAGAGGAATAGATTGGGTAGATGCACAGAGTCCCTTGCCCAGAGTAGGTGAATTGAGGACCAGAGGACATAGGTTTAAGGTGAAGGGGAAAAGATTCAATAGGGTCGTGGGGGGTAACTTTTCCACACAAAGGGTGGTGGGTGCATGGAACAAGCTGCCAGAGGAGGTAGTTGAGGCTGGGTCTATCCCAACGTTTAAGAAACAGTTCGACAGGCACATGGATAGGCCAGGTTTGGAGGGATATGGACTAAACGTGGGTAAGAGGGACCTGCGTAGCAGAGGCATGTTGGCCGGTGTGGGCAAGTTGGGTTGAAGGGCCTGCTTCCATGCTGTATTACTCTATGACTTTATGAATGGCAGTAACCGACACGATGGGCCGAATGGCCTAATTCTGCCCCTATATCCTATGGTCTTATGGAGATTCCAGCATCTGCAGTTTCCTGTGTCCCTCTGTAATGGCGTTTTGCATATTTTTTCGGATATAAATAGAATCAGTAGAAACTTTAAACAATTAAACTTAAAGAACTGGGGAAGTGTGCAGATAATCACTCGTTGTGTGCTAAACATATATATTTGTGAGAAATAACTTGGCTCACTGACTTGGACATGATGAGCATGCAATCGTGACCTTTAAAAATGAGCATTTCTATCCAAAGGGACAGTCCGCATTGAACATTATTCTTATTCCATGAAGCCCTTTGGATTTTGACCTTTAAATAACCAGCCAACATATCGGACCCTAGTGTCACGTACATTGAAGACGGTCAAACAAAGCTGCTCAGAGGGCCAGTCAATAATTTCTCCCCTCTTGTTGCTTTCCTGCTATATGCGGGAAAAATGTTCCCGATGTTGGGGGGGGGGGGAGTCCAGAATCAGGGGTCACACAGTTTAAGCATAAGGGGTAGGCCATTTGGGACAGAGATGAGGAGAAACTTTTTCACCCAGAGAGTTGTGAATCTGTGGAATTCTCTGCCACAGAATGCTGTGGAGGCCAAGTCAGTGGATATTTTCAAGAGAGAGTTAGATGTAGTTCTTCGGGCTAACGGAATCAAGGGATATGGGGAGAAATCAGGAACTGATTCTGGAATGGTGGTGCTGGCTCGAAGGGCCGAATGGCCTACACCTGCACCTATTTTCTATGTTTCTATGTTTCTATGTTACAATAGACAATAGACAACAGTAGGCGGGAGTAGGCCATTCAGCCATTCGAGCCAGCACCACCATTCACTGCGATCATGGCTGATCATCCACATTCAGTACCCCGTTCCTGCCTTCTCACCATATCCTCTGAGTCCGCTCCTACACCTATTTACAATGGCCAACAAATTGTTTTGGAGGTGTCCCCGATATAAATGAAGAAGTCCCAGCATTGTTCAGCCGGGGAAAGTGTTGAACATGCATTCAGCCAGTGTCACAAGGTTGGCACCAAATGAACAGCCCCAATTAATTGTGAATGAACAAGGGATTCATTCTGTGATTGTTCGTTTTAGAAAAACAATGTACGTCAGAATTCATTTAGCGCTGGCAAACGTGTAACTATTAGACAGGATGTGTGGATCTTCGTGGGAAAAATAACTTTCCATAATTATTATGAAATTATAAAATGCAAAATCTGGAGCAAACTTTGGTTTCGTCTGAGGAAGGGTCTCGATTCAAAACGCCACTTATTCCTGCTCTCCCGAGATGATGCCTGACCCGCTGAGTTACTCCAGCAGTTTGTGTCTATCTTCTGTGGTTTAGTGTAGTTTAGTTCAGGGCCTGTCCCACTTGCATGCGATTGCGTGCATTTAGCGCGACCAACTGGAAGCGGAGTTCGTGCTAAATTCGCGCTAAGTTTGTGCTAATTTCGCGCTAAGTTCGCGCGTGATGTAATTTCCGTCATACTTACAAATCATCTGGGCAGGAGGCGGGCCGACTGAATTTGGGCATCGCACGGCGTTGGGCGGTGACGTCGCCACGCGCTAGGCGTACGCCGTCAAGACGCTGCGTACACCGTCAAGACGCTGCGTACGACGTCAAGATGCTGCATACGACCGCAATACGCCTGCGTGCATACGCGGGCCGACAGGCCGTTGGCGCGCGAAGATTTCAGTCATGCAGGAATTTCGGAGCCCCGCGCGATGTCGGGACCAGCCCCGCGCGGCCATACGGTGCCCGTACGCCTCAAGCGACCACGAGGTCGCGTAATTTGCGAGCCAAGGTCACGTAAGTGGGACAGGCCCTTTAAAAAGTGCGGTAACAGGCCCACTAAGTCCGCGCCGACTAACGATCCCCATACACTAGCATTTTCCTACATGCTAGGGACAATTTACAATTTTTTTAAAAATCAGAGCCAAATTAACTTACAAACCTGCACGTCTTTGGAGCGTGGGAGGAAACCGGAGTACCCGGGGAAAACACACGCGGTCATCGGGAGAACGTACAAACTCGTTACTGACTGTACCCGTAGTCAGGAATGAACCCGGGTGACAGCAACTCTACCGCTGCATCACCGTGTCATCAACTATGGTTTACTGTAAACTGTATGATGTAATGTCTTAAACGTTATTTATAATATCTAATTTCTTAGGGAATAGAGCAGGCCTGTGTCTTACAATCAGGATAAGATGCCAACTCTGCATTTTTTGGGTGTCTTTAACTTTACAATCCACAAAGGGAATTATGTTCCTGTTTACAGCCTCCTGCTCACAAAGGCTGTTGACATTCATCACAGCAGCAGCTATTTCAATATCAACATACATTTTTTTTCTTTATTCTTTCTAAATGTATTCTGCCCAGTATCTGCAGGGGCACATTGCTGATGCATTTAAAGGAAAGCTGAATAAGTACATAGTAGATGGAAATTGACCAAAACTAAATCCATTGTTAAGCATTCTGACTGGTTGCATCGCGGCCTGGTTCGGCAACTTGAATGTCCAAGAGCGGAAAAGACTGCAGAGAGTTGTGACCACTGCCCAGTTCACCACCGGCTCTGACCTCCCCACCATCGAAGGGATCGATCAGAGTCGCTGCATCAAAAAGGCAGCCAGCATCATCAAAGACCCACACCATCCTGGCCACACATTCATTTCACCATTGCCATCGGGAAGAAGGTACAGGAGCCTGAAAACTGTAGCGTTCAGGATCAGGAACAGCTTCTTCCCTACAGCCATCAGGCTATTAAACATGACAACAAATAAGTTCTGAACTACAATAGACTATTATTATTATTATTGCACTATATTTGTTTATTTATTGAGTATGTGTGCATGTGTAAATATACACACTGAACTTTTTTTCTCCCCGTTACGTACTATCTTTACATATCCTGTTGTGCTGCAGCAAGTAAGAATTTCATTGTCCTATCGGGGACACATGATAATGAAACACTCTTGGCTCTTGACTCTTCAATTCAATTCAATTCAACTTTACTGTCATTGCACAAATACGAGTACAGGTACAACAAAATGCAGTTTAGCGTCTGGTCATAGTGCAAGATAGTAGAAATAAAAATAAAAGTACAAAATAAAAATACAAATAATAATACTGGTTAACAATGTGTGGACTGTGGATGAATTAAACTGGTACATAGGCAAATAAATGTATACAAATGGGAGAGTCTAAAGATAGCTAGCGACGGGACTGTGAGTTCAGCAGTGTAATGGTGTTATTGAAAAAGCTGTTCCTCAGCCTGCTTGTGCGAGACCTGAGGCTCCTGTACCGCCTCCCTGATGGGAGGAGGGCAAATAGTCCATGGTTAGGGTGAGAGGGGTCCTTGGTGATTTTCCCGGCCCGTCTCAGACACCGTTTGCGGTGGAGGGCATCCATGGCAGGGAGCGGGGCACCGATGATGTGCGGAGCGGTTTTCACCACCCGTTGCAGTGCCTTCCTGTCAGCTGTGGTGCAGCTGCTGTACCATACCGTGAAGCAGGCGGTCAGGATGCTTTCGATGGTACGGCGGTAGAAGTTGGACAGGATCTGGGGGGGGACAGGTGAGCTTTCTTAAACATCCTCAGAAAGTAAAAGCGCTGCTGCGCCTTTTTGATCAGTTTGGTGGTATTGAGGGACCAGGACTGATCCTCTGAGATGTGTACCCCGAGGAAATGTAGTTGGAGACGCGCTCCACCTCAGTCCCGTTTATGTGGATGGAGGTATGTCTGCCACCTCTGGTCTTCCTGAAGTCAACGATGATTTCCTTCGTCTTCTTAGAGTTGAGGACGAGGTTATTATTGGCACACCAGGCTGCCAGGTTCTGGACCTCCTCCCTATAGGATGATTCGTTGTTGTCGCTGCCACTCTTGAGGTGGAACGACACTTCTTCAGAGTTTTTACAATACAATATACAATATTTTATTCCATGTCGTTTGAACCTCTCCGTGAGTCCACTCCGCCATTCATTCAAGGCTGATCTATCTTTCCCTCTCAACCCCACTTCCCTGCTTTCGATCAGACGATTCTTTGCATAAGGCACGCATACACGCAATACCCCGGGCTTGCAGCAGGGCACGGTGGGCCGAAGGGCCTATTTCCACCATGTATCCTTAAACTAAACTGTACTAAACTTGAGAGATTCTAAGATGGAGTCACAAGAGTAAAGGCTGTCACACAAGAGATTACATTTTCTTCTTTTCCATGCCCAGCTACGCACAGCATCTCATTTCATCCACTGCTAGATATCAAACAGATTGTTCTTGGCAACAAGGTAGGTTCATTGGACCAAACCTCTATCTGGCAGGATATCCAAGGCCAAATTACAGATCATAAACCAATAAGTAATGATTTTTGTTGTACTGTTGCATGTCTTGGCTAATTAATTTAGTGTAACTGAAGGACAGTAACAGTATCCTCGGTCTTGCTGGTACTGATAGGAAGCAGTCTGTGCCAAAACACATTTGCTGTGGCCCTTACTTAAAAAATAACGAACCATGAACTTGACAGTCTCCACATCTGAGTTACGCCCGCACTTTGTGTGTCTGTTTTAATTTACTTTGGTTTATTATTGTCACGTGTACCGAGGTACAGTGAAAAAAAAATTTTTTGTTGCAGGCTATCCAGTCAGTGAAAAGTCCTACACATTTTGGCTGCTCCTCAAGGTATGCCTACTTTGAAGAAGTTCTCCTCCTCTCTCTGATGAGAGTTCAGCAACATCCTCTCTCGTGGCACATATTCCTTCTCTCCAGAGATACTGCCTGTCCCGCCGAGTTAAGGGCCTGTCCCACTTAGGCCGTCATTTACGCGACAGGCCGGTAGTGACTGACGCGCGATGGTCGCGTGACAGTCACGTGCGTCATCATGCGTTCGCACAGCCGTCTGGAGCACGTGACGTCATTTGAAGATGGACACAAAATGCAGGAGTAACTCAGCGGGACCGGCAGCATCTCTGTAGAGAAGGAATGGATGATGTTTCGGGCCGAGACTCTTCTCCAGTCTGAAGAAGGGTCTCGACCTGAAACGCCACCCATTGCTTCTCTCCAGAGATGCTGCCGGTCCTGCTGAGTTACTCCAGCATTTTGTGTCTATCTCCAATTGTCTTGGCCCCGCTCTGGGAGTAGGAGTGGGGGCGGATCTGGATCCGCAACGGCCGTGAGACCCAGTCCGAGCTTCTGCTGCTGTTGGAGGTGAGACGTTGCGCCGCGCCACGGTCTTGGGCCTGTCCCACTTTGGCCGTCAGTTACGCGACAGGCCGGTGGCACGCGAAGATTTCGTTCCGGACAAAGTTCACACTCCTCCATGCAACTCTACACTCCTCCACACCACTCCATGCACCCGTCCCGCGCTACCCACGCGCTATCCACACGCTACCCACACGCTAGCAGGTCGCATAAATGGCGCGCGAATGACAGCCAAGTGGGACAGGCCCTTTACTTCAGCAATTTGCATCTACCTTCAGTGAAAAAAGTATACGTGTTTATAATCCACAGTGCACAGATACAGGATAAAGGGTATAATGTTCAGTGCAATATAAAGTCCAGTAAAGTTCAAGTAAAGGAAGTTTGAAGGTCTCTAATTCTAACCTCAATGATCTTCTCGGGGCTATGATCTGTTTTAAGCTCACAGCTAACTATGGCATTAAATGGCACCCCTATAAAACCACTTATGAACAACTTAAATTGCCATTGTTTTGTTTAGTTTAGTTTATAGTCACGTGTACCGAGGTGCAGTGAAAATCTTTTATGTTGCATGCCATCCAGTCAGCAGAAAGACAATGCATGATTACAATCGATACTCAGGATCTTATACAAGGCCATAAGGTCATAAGTGATAGGAGCAGAATTAGGCCATTCGGCCCATCAAGTCTACTCTGCCATTCAATCATGGATGATCCATCTCTCTCCTAATTCTCATTCACTCTCCCGCCTTCACCCCATAACCCCTGACACCCGTACTAGCCAATGAATTCCACAGATTCACCACCCTCTGACTAAAGAAATCCCTCATCATCTCCTTCCTAAAGGAACATCTTTTAATTCTGAGGCCATGACCTCTGGTCCTAGACTCTTCCGCTAGTGGAAACATCCTCCCCACATCCACTCTATCCAGGCCTTTCACTATTTGGTAAGTTTCAATTAGGTCATTCCCCCCCCCCCCCGCCCCTTCATTCTTCTAAACTCCAGCGAGTAGAGGCCCAGTGCCGTCAAGCGCTTAAGGTTGGTGGGGGCGCTGCTAGACGGCTGCCCTGCCTGCAGCGTGTTCGTTATTATAACTTTTTTTGTTTTTTTAATGTGTCCAAATGTGTGTTTTAATGTCTCTTGGTGTGTCTTGTGTGTGGGGTGGTGAGGGGGGGGGGGGATTAAGGGGGGAACCGCTTTCGGTCACCTCCTCCACAGAGAGGCGACTTTTTCCATGTCGCCTCCCTCGCGGCCTAACACCATGGATTGGAGCGGCCTTTCCCGGAGTCGGGCCTGGAGTTTCAGCAGCGGGCGTAGCGTGGACTTTACACCGCGGAGCGGGCAAGCCCTTGCCGAGGGTCGCCAGAAGGGGGTGCTCCAATCGCTGGCCCGCCGACTGTTACAGCCTGAAGCCGCGGTCTGCGGAGCCTCTAGCCGCGGGCGCGGCATCCGGAGCCTGGGACCCCTCGCTAGGGATCGCTGGAGGAGAGCTCCGACCGCCAGCCAGCAGCCTACAACATCCTGAAGCCACGGTCTCCAGTTGGGAAGCGCTGATTCGGGAATTACCGTCACGACGAGAGGGCCTGCAACGGCGACTGCGGAGGTTCATGGCCCCAACCATGGGGGAACAATGGAGGAGGACTGACTGTACTTTGTGCCTTCCACCACATCATAATCAAGGATGAGCCGCACCCCAGCCACTCCCTCTTCTCCCCTCTCCCAATGGTCAAGAGGGAAAGAAGTGTGAATACGCACACCTCCAGATTCAGGGACAGTTTCTTCCCAGCTGTAATCAGGCATCTGAACCATCCTACCAACAACTAGAGAACGGTCCTGAACTACTAGCTACCTCATTAGTGACCCTCTTTGATCAAGCTTTACCGGTTTTACCTTGCACTGAAGGTTATTCATGTTATTCCCTTTATCCATGTATGTGTACATCGTGGATGGCTTAATTGTAATCATGCATAGTCTTTCCGCTGACTGGTTAGCATGTAACAAAATATTTTCACTGCATCTTGGTACACATGACAATAAACTAAACTCAAACTCAAGCCCAAAGGTTCCAAGTTTAAGTCTCACTCTGGCGAAAAATAATCTAGACTGAAGGACGCAAAGTGCTGGAGTAACTCAGAGAGTCAGGTAGCCGCACTGGAGAACATGGATGGGTGACGTTTTGGGATCGGGACCCTTTTCAGACTGATCAGGACCTAGATTTGTCAAGTTTAGAAGGTTTGGGCAGGGTGTCAGCTTGCCCGATGGCAAGTGGGCCCCTGATGAAGTGGGACCCCTATATCAAGTGGGCCCCTGATGAAATGGGCCCCCTTTGTGTCATGGCAACCAATATTTTTAGACTCAGTCCGCCACTGGGTTTGGGTGACTATTTCCCCTCTTTCCATGAAGAAATTTGACCACATTTGGTTGCAGCTAACTCTGTGGGATTTCTGGGCCAGGGTGCCAATTTGGTACTGCATTTAGCGCATCAGAAAAGTGAAATTCAATTTCTCTGCATTTATTCTTTATTCTTTACTTTAAGTCTGTTGCTTTAGATAATAATGCAAATCAAGACATTGTAATCCAAAACTACTTCAGATGAGGAGCCATTTTCCTGGCCTGTGGGTTACGATAAGTGTCTATCTATGATGAATTCTAAATCAGTGCTGAGGGTGAGGCTCATTCAGAGCAATGCTGCTTTCAACAGGGTTCTCGAGGGTTAATTTGCATCGTTCCAGAAACAGGCATTGAGTGACAATGAACAATTATCCTGTGGGCAATTTCTTTCAATGCAGGGTGCAGCCAGCTCTCTGCTCCTTGTATATTACATGCACATAGCCAGCACTAGCCCTACTGCTTATTGTACAGCTCGTAGCATGAGCTGAGCCTTCAACAAGTCCACCCTTCCACATCTACCTAGTCAACTCGTGACTCACTTGCACCTCCTCCCACCTCATCTACTGTATCTGCTGGTCCAGGTTTAGTTTAGTTTAGTTTTGTTTGGAGATACAACGTGGAAACAAGCCCACCAAGTCCTCACCTTCCAGCGATCTCCGCACATTAACACTGCACACTGGGGACAATTTTGCACTTATACCAAGCCAATTGACCTACAAACTTGTACATCTTTGGAGCGTGGGAGGAAACCGAAGATCTCGGAGAAAACCCATGTGGTCACAGGGAGAACGGACAAACTCCGTACAGACAGCACCCGCAGTCGCAATCGAACCTGGGTCTCTGGCGCTGCAAGCGCTTTAAGGCAGCAACTCTACCACTGCCCTACCAGGTGGACTCTTGTACATTGGCGAGACCAAGCAGAGACTGGACGATCGTTTCTCTGAACACCTACGCTCAGTCCGCCTGGGCCTAAGTGATCTCCCGGTTGGCAAATGTTTCAAATCCCCTCCACTGTGGTCTTGCTGAGTTTCACTGTTTGGTTCACTCATTATCACCTTCCCCACAGCCAACAGTGGACCATTGTGGGCTCCACCTTTCTTCAGTCGTCGTTGCGTTTCGCAGACCTAGATTTAACTCACGAGGGGTGCGCGGTGACGCAGCGGTAGACTCGCTGCCTCACAGCGCCAGAGACCTGGGGTCCGACGGGTGCTGTCTGTACGGGGTTTGTACATTCTCCCCGTGACCTGCGTGGGTCTTTCTCCGAGATCTTCGGTTTCCTCCCACACTCCAAAGATGTACAGGTTAGAGAGAAGGTACACAAAAATGCTGGAGAAACTCAGCGGGTGCAGCAGCATCTATGGAGCGAAGGAAATAGGTAACGTTTCGGGCCGAAACCCTTCTTCTATTTCCTTCGCTCCATAGATGCTGCTGCACCCGCTGAGTTTCTCCAGCATTTTTGTGTACCTTCGATCTTCCAGCATCTGCAGTTCCTTCTTGAACACTGATTAGAGAGAGATTGGTTTGTGTCCATCTGTCCTTCACTGGTGTTATAAACACCACATTGCATAATTAAAACTCGAGAAATGTGCAAACGGTTGTTAATCAGGATTCATTACTCTGAATATATGCATGCTACATAAAAACCTGTGCAGCGCATATGCTCTTATGTGTATTAGATTTGCAAACGTGCTTTGTTCACACAGTTTTTCCCTAATTCAATTATTCTAATTGGTAAATAGGTCCCCACCTTGGTACTCAGAGCTGTGAGACTCGTTGAGACTTGCCTTATTTCATCATAAGTAAGATAATAATTGGTAGGAGTAGAAATAGGCCATTCGGCCCATCAAGTCCCATTCAATCATGGCTGATCTAGCTCTCCCTCCTAACCCCATTCTCCTGCCTTCTCCCCATAACCTCGGACACCCGAACCAATCAAGAACCTATTTATCTCTGCCTTACATAAATCCACTGACAGTGCCTCCACAGCAAAGAATTCCACAGATTCACCACCCTCAGACCAAAGAAATTCCTCCTCATCCCCTTCCGAAAAGAACGTCCTTTAATTCTGAGGCTATGACCTCTGGTCCTAGACTCTCCCGCTAGTGGAAACGTCCGCTCCACATCCACTCTATCCAGGCCTTTCTCTATTCTGTATGTTACCAATGAACCCGGTGAATGAAAAGCTGCAGCCTAATGGGCCTGTCCCACTTACTCGACAATTTCGACGACAGCGACACCCGACACACATTGTTGCAGGCCACCGAAAAGGTACGACTCTTTGGGCGACTACTCACAGTCATACAGGCTTCACCCATGACATGTCACCGAGGTGTCCCGGCATGGTCGTAAGTAGTCGCCCAAAGAGTCGTAGCGTCTTTCTGGTCACCTGTTGAAAATTTTCGGCGACCTGCAACAACCTATGGCGGGTGCCGGCAGTCGCCGAGAAATTTGCAACAGGATAATTATTCATAAGGTATTGTTTGTTTTCTGTCACATTGATCTTAATCTGAAACTCTGGTTCCTAACTAATTGTCGAATGTGCTTCGCAGGGTTCAATGGATAGATCTTTTCCCAACTCCACCAATTTAGTCTGGGCTGGTCGATTTCACAGAGAGCAAATACAAGTTGTATCTTCGGCCTAACTGTAGCCACACACAGTGTTCCCATTAGCTGCTGACTGCCCGGGCAGCATGAAGACATTTCTTTGATCACCACTCGTGTATCCTGCAGTTTGGAAAAAAGTGAATGAGAATAATCTCCTGAACATAGATACGAAAGCAATACATAGCTTCTGCATGCACGTAATGAAGCCTTGATCATTCTTTTGTTTTTAGTTTTGTTCAATTTAGAGATACAGCGTCAAAGTTGAAATCTCCCACTAATAGGTTTTAGATCGGAACCCTTCTTCAGGCATGGCCTAGCCCACAGCTGACAATGAATGGCCTGTTTCCTTTGTCATAGTTACTATTTTGCATATCTTTCATTCATTTGTTCTATGTCTCATGGCACCGTACTGCATGGTGGCGCAGCGGTAGAGTTGCTGCCTTACAGCGCTTGCAGCGCCGGAGATCCGGGTTCGATCCCGACTACGTCTGCACGGAGTTTGTACGTTCTCCCGGTGACAGCGTGGGTTTTCTCCGAGATCTCCGGTTTCCTCCCACACTCCAAAGACGTGCAGGTTTGTAGGTTAATTGGCTTGGTATCAGTGTAAATTGCCCCTAATGTGTGTGGGATAATGTTAGTGTACGGGGATCGCTGGTCGGTGCGGACTCGGTGGGCCGAAGGACCTGTTTCCGCGCTGTATCTTTAAACTAAACTAAAAATCTCTCTATGTCACCACCTATATCTCTTCTTTCCCCTTACCCTGACTCTCAGTCTGAATAAGGGTTTCGATCCAAAATGTCACCTATTCCTTTTCTCCAGAGATGTTGTCTGACCCGCTGAGTTGCTCCAGCTTTTTGTGTCTACTTCTGACATAGAGTCTATCATCCCTCCACTTCACCCTATACATCACCTCAGCCCACTCTGTCATGACACTGCTCCCCCAACCTCCCCCCATCCTTCAGCTGAAACCACACTCTTCCACAGTGCCTGTGATGCATATTTTACATGTATTTTACATATTTCTATACATCATTTATATATTTTGCAGATATTCTGGGATCCAGCTGTGATCTAGCCCTCCACCTCAGAGAGAAGACCCCACTTTAGTTTAGGTTATTTTATTTTTCGAGATACAGTGCAGGAAACAGGCCCTTCGGCCCACGGAGTCCATGCCGACCAGCGATCCTTGTACACTAGTACTATCCGACACACGCTAAGGAGAATTTATCATCTTTACCAAAGCCAATCAATCTACAAACCTGTTCGTCTTTGGAATGTGGAAGGAAACCGAAGCACCCGTAGAAAACCCACGCAGGTCATAGTGATAGTCATAGAGTGATACAGTGTGGAAACAGGCCCTTCGGCCCAACCTGCCCATACCGGCCAACATGTCCCAGCTGTACTAGTCCCACCTGCCCACGTTTCGTCCATATCCCTCCAAACCTGTCCTATCCATGTACCTGTCCAACTGCTTCTTAAATGTTGGGTTAGTCCCTGCCTCAACTACCTCCTCTGGCAGCATGTTCTATACAACCACCACCCTTTGTGTGTAAAAGTTACCCCTCAGATTCCTATTAAATCTTTTCCCTTCACCTTAAACCTGTGTCCTTTGGTCCTCGATTCACCAACTCTGGGCAAGGGACTCTGTGCATCTACCCAATCTATTCCTCTCATGATTTTATACATGGGGAGAAGATACAAACTCCATACAAACAGCACCCGCAGTCAGGATTGAACCCGGGACTGTAGGGCAGCAGCAAATCTACCACTGCGGCTCCACCCATGGGCCCGAGAGCAATAAATATTGGTATTGTCCATGTGGCTACATCCTATCTATGAACTCGTTTGGCTGCTGTCAGCATTGATAGAGGAAAGAAAATGGAACTTACTGGGGATACTTTTTCAGAACAACATTTATAGTTAGATTCTGCTAAAATACTTGTCACGTCAACTTGTCCTTGTGATTGTATGCATCCTGGACATTTTCTTCTTGCAGCTATACCTATCTCCGGTGTCTGATCATCTCATTTCTTTCAACGCTGGAGATGTTCCTTCTGAATGTGTGGGCTGTCATTTTTTCACACCAGACGCCTAACAGTGGAGATTAAATGAAATAAAGGGTCCCCGCACACACGTACCACCCTGGAGTTGGCTCAGACATGGACAGGAAAGCAGCGTGTACACTCGACAGACTCTGTGGCTAATTCAATAAGAAGGCAAAAGTGGATTACGCTTCAATGAGCAACGTATTTAATAATCCACTGACACATAAACTGACGGAGTCCGGCCTCCAGCTAAAACTTGGAAGATGTCAGCTTAGCTTGCCCTGTCTCTAACTGAGTATCGCCTGCATTGAACCGTAAGCTTCTACACTGCCGTGTTCTTATTATTCAATGCTGCTGCATTCAGGGCCCTTTCTGGCTTCCTGGTTCCTCAAGGCCTTTCACCAGGTTTTTGGCTCCGTCCGAACTCAAAACAAACTGCTCCTCGCATAATTCCCAGTTGGTCACCTGCTTGGCGTTTGCTTATTCAATTGTGCCGTGGAGTTTGTGTGAAAAACAAGATCTGTAGGTAGACACAAAATGCCAGGGTAACTCAGCAGGGACAGGCAGCATCCGCGGAGAGAAGGGGTGGGTGACTTTTCGGGGTCGAGACCCTTCTTCGGACGCCTCGGAGAAGGTCCTAAGAAGGGTCTCGACCTGAAACGTCACCCATTCCTTCTCTCCACGGATGAAGCCTGTCCAGCTGAGTTACTCCAGCACTTTGTGTCCATCTTCGGTGTAAACCAGCACATGCAGTTCCTTCCTATACACACAAAAAAATCTGTTCCTGTTTCTCTACATTAGCAAATACTTAAAGGGTAATTCTGGTTGACAGCTTCAGATTTCTGGATGGGTTTAAGTATACCTATTAAATATAATAGTTAATAATATAGACATTAGACATGAAGGATTTATGTCTTGCTTGGGTAGCTTGCAGCCCAACGATATGAACGTTGAATTCTCCAAATCTAGGTAACAACAACATCCCCCAACCAACCCCCATCCCCACCCTCGTTCTTTTTTCCACGCTGTCTTCCCTGTACCCCACCCGAATGTGTACCCATTTCTCCCTGTCAGCTCCCCCTGTGTCCTTCCACCTACATCCTTTCCTCTGGCTTCATATTTCACTCCTTTTCACTCCTTATGACATTAGAGATACAGCGCAGAAACAGGCCCTTCAGCCCACCAAGTCCGCACCAACCAGTGACCACCAGTAGCACTATCCTACACACTCGGGACAATTTACAATTTTTACTGAAGCCAATTAACCTCCAAACCCGCACGTCTTTACAGTGTGAGATGAAACCGGAGCACCCGGAGAAAACCCACATGGTTACTGGGAGAGCGTACAAACTCTGCACAGACAGCGCCCTTAGTCAGGATCGAACGTGAGTCTCTGGTGCTGTAAGGCAGCAATTCATCACCGTGGTCTTCAGACCCGACATTTCATGGATCCATTTCCCTCCAGAGACGCTGCCTGACCCATTGAGTTCCTCCAGCACTTTGTTTTTTGCTCACGATTCCTGCATCTGCAGTTCCTTGTGTCTCCGTAGCCTGTCCGTACGGAGTTTGTACGTTCTCCCTGTGACACCGTGGGTTTTCTCCAGGTGCTCCGGTTTCCACCCATATCCCAAAGACATGCAGGTTTGTAGGTCAATTGGCATCTGTAAATTGCCTCTAGTGTGCAGGATAGAACTAGTGTACGGGTGATCACTGGTCAGCGCGGACTCGGTGGGCCGAATGGCCCGTTCCCATGCTGTATCTCTAAAATAAACTAAACTTTCAGTAACTAGACATCAGGTTGAAGCTATAACCTTGCACGGAGTATAATGGAGCTGTTGAGAGGGAAAAACAGTGCACATCACGCAAAAACGTTCTTTATTCCAGACCTTGATCAATATTACTCCCTCTGAACACTGCTCAAAAATAATGACGCAAACGTTAGATTGCATGGGCAAAAAATAATTAGCAGAAAACTATAACCCATCTGGATTACAGATATGAAAGTCATTTCATTAGGATTTAAACCCAAGGGGAATATGATACTGAATGAAAAATAAAATAGTGTGAATTGCCTTGAAGTCAGTGAAATATTAAATTTCTGGAACCAAGTCAAGTTCAATACTTGAAATAATAATACCTCGATATCTAGTTGCACGCACAGTTGTTTATTCACCCCGCTAACATAATTCCACAAGGTTGATAAAGTAGGTTAATTCTATTGCAAAAGCAAACGTCAGGCACGTACTCCGATGGTTATTGTTCTTGTTCCTACACTGGATTTACTTGACAAATGGCCAAAATTCCTCGTCATTACATTAGTCAGACGGATCTGTAAGCGCACAGGCGCAGCGGTAGAGTTGTTGCCTTACGGGGCCAGAGATCCGGGTTCGATCCTGACTACGGATGCTGCCTGTACGGAGTTTGCGCGTTCTCCCGCACTCCAAAGATATACAGGTTTGTAGGCTAATTGGCATGGTATAAATGTAAATTGTCCCCAGCGTGTATAGGATAGAGATTGCTGGCCGAGGCGGACTCGGTGGGCCGAAGGGCCCGTTTCCGTTCTTTAGCTCTATACCAAACTGAACTAAGCACAGTGTTCAGGTACACACAGTAAATGCTTACGTGGTCTATATTCCCCATGTAATTGGCATGTGAGTTGGCTATGATCTGGCTTCACACAATCAACTAACAAGTGGTGGCGCAGTGGCCCAGAGGTAGAGTTGCTGCCTTACAGAGACCCGGATTCAATGCTGACTACGGGTGCTGTCTGTATGGAGTTTGTCCGTTCTCCCTGTGATTGTGTCGGTTTCCTCTTAGTGCCCCGGTTTCCTCCCACATTCCAATGACGTGCAGGTTTATAAGTTAGTTGGCATCGGTAAACTGTGCGGACTCGGTGAGCCGAAGGGCCTGTTTTCACGCTGTATCTCTAAAGTAAACAAAGGGCACAAAAAAATACGGAAACAAACAGACAAAACAACAGGGTTCTAAAGGGTATGCAGAAGGGAACGATCTGGCTATATACGTGCTTAAATCCTTGTGAAGGGCTTGTTGAAAGAGCAGTTAGTGAAGCATTAGGGACCTTGAGATTCTTAGATAGAAACATACAGTGCAAAAGCAAGGCAGTTATGTTGAACCTGGTTAGACCATAATTGGAGTATGGTGGCCAATTTATGGTAGGCAGAAGCATATGATGGTCCCAGAGAGATGTATGGATGAGATATATTAGAATGGATCTTGAAAGGAGGTACTTCATCTGAAAGGTGGCATCGTTCTCCTTGAAGTAAGGGATGTTGAGATGAGATTCAAGGGAGTTGTATTGACTGCACTGTTTTGTTTCTAGAGATACAGTGGAGAAACAGGCCCTTCGGCCCATCGCGTCCGCACCGACCAGCGATTACACTATCCCACACACACTAGGGACAATTAACGTTTATACCAAGCCAATTAATCTACAAACTGTACGTCTTTGGCGCGTGGGATGAAACAGAAGATCTCGGAGAAAACCCACGCTGGTCATGGGGAGAACGTGCACAATCGGTACAGACAGTACCCGTAGTCGGGGTCAAACTCATGTCTCTGGCGCTGTAATGCCCCTGTCCCGCTTAGGAAACCTGAACGGAAACCTCTGGAGACTTTGCGCCCCACCCAAGGTTTCCGTGCGGTTCCCGGAGGTTGCAGGTGGTTGCCGGAGGTTGCAGGTAGTGGAAGCAGGTAGGGAGACTGACAAAAATCTCCGGGAACCGCACGGAAACCTTGGTGTTTCCAAGGCTGGCAGCAAGGCAACTTACAGCTTGCCCCCAAATTAATACAATTGAACTGTCTCCGCTCAGCCTCCCATTTGTGTTTTAGTTTAAGAAGGAACTGCAGATGCTGGAAAATCGAAGGTACACAAAAATGCTGGAGAAACTCAGCGGGTGCAACAGCATCTATGGAGCGAAGGAAATAGGCAACGTTTCGGCCCAAAACGTTGCCTATTTCCTTCGCTCCATAGATGCTACTGCACCCGCTGAGTTTCTCCAGCATTTTTGTGTACCTTGTGTTTTAGTTTAGTTTAGTTTAGAGATACAGCACGGAAACAGGAACACCGACCAGCGATCCCCGCACATTAACACTATCCTACACACGCTGTGGACAATTTACATTTACACCAAGCCAATTAACCTACAAACCTGTACGTCTTTCGAGTGTAGGGGGAAACCGAAGATCTCGGAGAAACCCCACGCAGGTCACGGGGAGAACGTACAGACAAGCACCCGTAGTCGGGATCGAACCCGGGTCTCCAGTGCTGTGAGGCAGCAACTCTACCGCTGAGCCACCATGCCGCCCCAAAGATGTGCTTTGTCCAAAGATAGATCAGCCATGGTGGAGAAGACCTAGATGGGCTGAATGGCCTAATTCTGCTCCCATGGACCAAGGGGCTTTTCGTTAGTCCACCATGCCTGGAAACAACAATTTGTGAAAGCAGGATCGATCTTTCAACCGCTGCCTTTTAGCTTGACTGAGTTGAATGAATTCCAGACAAAGGTTATTAAACACTTGTCGAATTGTAGTTGCAGCCGCTGGGAATCATACAGCAAGCAGTGTGATGATGTGGATCCATGGTGAAGATCTCTTCATGCTACTAGCGGTGTGTTTATCTATCCGCAGTTAAGAGACAACATTAGTTAATGAACTGAGCTAGAAATTGGCAACCTGTCCCTAGGCTTTAGACTCTAGACTTCAAAGATACAGCGCAGAAAGTTCATAAGTTCATAGGTTCTAGGAGAAGAATTAGGCTATTTGGCCCACCGAATCTCCCCTGCCATTCAATCATGGCTGATCTACCTTTCCCTCTCAACCCCATTCACCTGCCTTCTCTTTAAATCACTGACTTAAAAATATCCATTGACAGCCGTTGTGGCAATGAATTCCACATATTTACTACCCTCTGACTAAAGATATTTCTCGTCATCAACTTTCTAAAGGTTCTTTTATTCTGAGGCTGTGGTGGCCTCTGGTCTTGGACTCTCCCACTAGTGGAACCAGGCCTGTCTGAGTCCACGCTGGCCACCGATCACCCCGTACACTAGCACTATCCTACACACAATGGACAATTTATATAAGCCAATGAACCTGCAAACCTGTATGTGTTTGGAGTGTGGGAGGAAACGGGAGTACTGGAAGAAAACCCACACGAAGGGTTTCGGCACGAAACGTTGCTTATTTCCTTCGCTCCATAGATGCTGCTGCACCCGCTGAGTTTCTCCAGCACTTTCGTCTACCATCTCTCAAGGGTATGTCCCGTCTGTCCCGCTGAGTTACTCCAGCATTGTGTGCCAATCTTCGGTCACAGGGAGAATGTACAAACTCCATACATTCAGGACTGAACCGGGATCTCTGGCACTGTAAGGCAGCTACTCTACCGCTGTGACACCTTCTACACCCTAATTGCCCAAATCTACAGACCACCACTGGAACATGGTGGGCCTCAGCTGATGACAAACAACCCTATCCGCCAACGTCATGGTTTCCGGAGCAAATCGCAACTCAAATTATATTATGAACTAAGAAAAATAGGTGCAGGAGTAGACCATTCGGCCCTTCGAGCCATGGCTGATCATCTACAGACAGTTCCCCGATCCTGCTTCATCCCCATATCCCTTGATTCGTTTAGCTTTAAGATGCTTAGATAAGATGCGGTATGAGTCCGAATGAGGCAGACTGGTCTGCCCCAACAGCTGCTGACAACCTTCTACCGCTGCACCACAGAAAGCATACTAACACATGGCATCTCTGTGTGGTATCTCAGCTGCACGGAGGCGGAGAGGAGAGCTCTTCAGCGCGTTGTCCACAGAGCGCAGAAGATTATTGGGACACAGCTACCAGCCTTGGAGGGCATCTACTACACCCGGTGCCTCAGGAAGGCCGTCAGCATCCACAAGGACTCCTCACACCCTTGTAATAGTCTGTTCGAACTCCTACCTTCCGGCAGACGTTACAAGGCCTTCTACGCCCGCACCTCCAGACTAAGGAACAGCTTCATCCCCAGATCTATCGCTGCTCTGAACTGGCCCTGCTGAGTGCCCCCCACCCCCATGAACTGTCTCCCTCGGATGGTCACGTCGCACATCGACCCGGCACAGACATATTTGCACTTTAGACTATTTTACTGTTTTACTGTTCTTTTTTTTTATAAATCATCTTTCTCGGGGTATCTAAATTTTATTAGTTGTTTAAGTTATGACATCGGATGGAAGCTGCATACCAAATCTCGTTGCACCTATGTGCAATGACAATAAAATATATTATTATTATTATTATTATTATTATTATTCTATCCAGTACATTTAATTCAGTGTGCAGTCGTGAGCAGGGCTGCCTTTTAGCTTTATGCTTTACAGAACCATTTCTTGACTTGCATTCAGCGTCAACTCAAACTACTTCTCTTGACTAAGAGAGCCTGGCCATGAAAACCTACTTTGCTCCAAGTGACAAATGAGTATCCTTCAAGGCTGAATGATAAACCAGTCAGTTTTAAGCCACTAGTTACTTAAAATGATGAATGGTGCTGATATATCATCTTGAAGGATTAAAGAAATGGGCTATGATTCAGACCGTGTGTTATATGTTCTGTCATGAAAGTAAATATCCTTGGTCCGTTTGAATTTAGAGAATTCAACATTCTCCATTTCCTTATCATCAACCATTCTACAATTCTATTTTGATCCATCATTTTCACACCTTACCCTTCTATATCTCTAGACTCCCTCTCCCCTCACTCTCAGTCTGAAGAAGGGTCTCGACCCGAAACGTCACCCATTCCCTCTCTCCAGAGATGCTGCCTGTCCCACTGAGTTGCTCCAGCATTTTGTGTCTATGCTTGCTCGGAGCCTGTGTTAAACATGATGTCAAGAGTAACTCTCATCTGCTTGCACATGACCCATTTCCCCCATTCCCTGCATATCCATATGCCTATCCAAAAGTGTCCTCAAATCTTCAGTTCATAAGTTTATTGTCACATGCGACGAGACACAGTGAAATTCTTTGCTTGCAGACCCAAGGTATACAAATAGTCGCTACATAAAGGCCGCTGACAAATCTACAAAGTATCCCGTGCCGGGTCCTTCATTGTTCTTCCCCCTCCCCCCCTCACGGTTCCCCCGCATCCTCATCGACCGCCGACCATGGGTTGACCCGCGGGGCTCCCACCGCCGCCGCGAGTCTCCGTCGGCTGCAAGGCTTCACCGCCCAGCTTCTCCACAGTCTCCTGGAGGCAGAATAAGGCCATTCAGCCCATCATGCCTATTCTACCATACAATCATGGCTGATCTATCTTTCCCTCTCAACCCCATTCTCCTGCCTTCTCCCCGTAACCCCCTACTACTCATGTTGTTGCTATTCATAGACTGCAACCTGGCGGGGTCCAGAACCAGGGGGTCACAGTTCACGAATAAGGGGTAGGCCATTTAGGACTGAGATGAGGAGAAACACTTTCACCCAGAGAGTTGTGAATCTGTGGAATTCTCTGCCACAGAAGGCAGTGGTGGCCAATTCACTGGATGTATTCAAGAGAGAGTTAGATATAGTTCTTCGGGCTAAAGGAATCAAGAGATATGGGCTGAAAGCAGGAATGGAGTATTGATTTTGGATGAACAGCCATGATCATATTGAATGGCGGTGCTGGCTCAAAGGGCCGAATGGCCTACTCCTACACTTATTTTCTATGTTTCTATGTTCCTAAGACTTGAGACCCTTCTTCAGACTGATGATATGCAAAAAGGTAACCATGATACAGGAACTCTAAGGATTAAACCAGCATCTGCGGTTTCTTCCTACACATACCCACAAGTATTCTCAAAGTGAATTTGATTCCCCCTGGGGGGTTTAGTTAGGGCTGGACTCATATCAGTTAATTCAAAGCATAGTTATGAATAGCCAGTTCAAGAAAATAAGGCAGTTCCCAATCTCAGACTTTATGGTGGTGAGGTTTGCATTTCTACCTGTGGGTGGATTTCAAAGTAAGTGTGCGAGGCTTTATTCCCCATTGTAGGACAGGGGCAGACATTTTTGCAGGACTTCTTCTTGCGTTTGAGGCAGCAGAAGTTATGTAACTCCCTCCAGGCGATGTAGCCAGTTCAGCTGCAGCAGGGTGATGCCATCTGGTTCGATATCCGTAGGTGCTTGCCCTAAAAAGGGCGCGTGCTCCGGGTTGGCACCAAGCCCCGGCTACTGAGGTTGCATTAGGGCTGCAAGCTGTGGTGACTGAGGCTGCATTAGGGCTGGAAGCTGTGGTGACTGAGGTTGCATTATTTCTGCTGCTGTCTCTGTTTGTTGTCGTTGGCCTGACTAAGGTCAGTTGACAGGGGCTCACCACGGGGAGGCCGACAACATGGGCCCCATTCAACAGGACATTTAACAGAACACCCATCACAAAACGGCCAGGATAAGACATGCCTACCAACCGGCCATTGCCAGAACAAACGATTGTGTGGGAAGAACAAATTCCTTTGTAAGGGCTTTAAGCTGCTATCTTTCTTCAGTCAAAAGCAAAGACCGCTATAAGATCTTTGGTCAAAAGCATCCCTTGAGACCATTCATTTGATGTAGGGTTTCTAAAGAATTCAAAAGGAAATTAGCATTTTAAAGGTCTCTGCATAAGAAGAGAGGGAGTTGGCACCAAGCAAGTAACAACTCTACTACATCTCCCTGTTCCAAAGTCGGCACGGTGGCGCAGCGGTGGAGTTGCTAGGGTCCGTGGTTCGATCCTTACTACGGGTGCTTGTCTGTGCAGAGTTTGTACATTCCCCCCGTGGGTTTTCTCTGAGACCTTCAGTTTTAAGACATACAGGTTTGTAGGTTAATTGGCTTGGTGTAAATGTAAATTGTCCCTCGTGTGTGCGTGTGTGTAGGGTAGTGTTAATGTGCGGGGATTGTTGGTCGGCACGGACTCGGTGGGGCGAAGGGCCTGTTTCCGCGTTGTATCCCTAAACTAAACTAAACTACCCTAGGCATGGGTTATCACATAGAGCAAGATGATTTGCTGAAACTATGTTCTGAGCTATAATATTGATGAATGGTAGGTTTTTAATTGTCCTATTTACTGGCAATAAAATGTTTACTCGCGCCAGCATTTCCGACCTGTAAATGCAATATTCATAGATAACATTGAATATTTTAAGATATCATAGAATTCATCATAAACCTAGTGCACGGTACTCACCGTTTTTAGGCAGAACGGAATGGTGGTGCAGCGGTAGAGTTGCTGCCTCACCGCGCCAGAGACCCGGGTTCGATCCTGACCACGGGTGCTGTTTGTAAGGAGTTCTCCCCGTGACCTGCGTGGGTTTTCTCCGGGAGCTCCGGTTTCCTCCCACACTCCAAAGACGCACAGGCTTGTAGATTAATTGGCTTTGGTAAAATTGTAAATTGTCCCTGGTGTGTTGGATGGTGCTGGTGAGCGGGGTGATCACTGGTCAGCGCGGACTCTTTGGGCCGAAGGGCCTGTTTCGCCGTAGCTCTGAAGTCTAAAGAACTGGTAACAGCAGCAACCAATGGTTAATCGCATTGCATTATACTGTTATTTGCATGCAGTGGGAAAATGATAAAAGTTCACCAAAAAAATGTCAGCTTTACTTTTGGAACTCTTTTTGAAAACAGGGTCCACCAGAGTCTATATTGAACTTCACAGAGCCTCTAGTTAGATTAAAAAATGGGATGCCATGGTTTAAGAAAACTTTCTCTACCACGGCTTAATAAATGTGTGTTGTTGAAATACAGCCTCCTGGGTTAAAAATTCACATCAGCTGCTTAGTTACGGGAGAGTCGTTTTCTCTCCTTGTAGCATATTCCCCGCAACGTGTGCATAGTTTCAAAGAAGACCATGTTTGCTGAGAAGAAGATAAAAAATCTGTTCCTCGACTATTTCCTGCAATTATTTTGTCCCCTGCTTTATAAAAGCCACAGGGAAGATTTCAACTCTGGCATTCGTGGCATGAAGCAGGACCTTCCGAGCAGCAGGCATCAAAAAACTACACAGGCACTGCCGATAGTGGGCTGTTCATTAAGGGATGCACAATCTATAGCTCTGGAGCTGTGAGCGCTGTGAGGCAGCAACTCTACCGCTGCACCACCGTGCCACCCCCTGCTCTATCTGGGACATACGACAATAAAATACTCTTGTCTCTTGACTCTCTTGGTAGTTGAATAAATCTGGATAAAGTTTATATTTCCATAACAGAATTATCTGCTTCCTTCTGAACATTAAGAATTATCGCGAATCTATTTCTTGACTGGCTTAAGTTACACACCAGGAGGGATTTTTATGTCTCAGCAAAATAGTTGTGCTTTCAAAAGCTTCTCATCCATCTTTTGAAAATGGGGCCTGGTGTCTTCTAGTATAAAAACACAAAAATGCTGAAAGTACACAATAGGTCAGTGAGCAATAGTAGAAGGTAAAGTAGTGTTAATGATTCCAGTTGATGACCTGAAGGGGCTAGTTTAGAATTGATGGGGTTAGTTTATTTTAAAAACCCATTAACTTTGGGTGAACTTAAGGTTACAACTAATAGGTGTCTGGACAGGGCTGCGAACAATGATTCCTTACTGGTACAAGGGTGCTTGATATACTCGAATCACGGTATAGAGATAAGGAAGCCTGTTTTTCTGTAGTATGTTTTGTATGTAAGTTGTGCAGGAAGGAACTGCAGATGACCGAAGGTAGACACAAAATGTGGAGTAACCCAGTGGGACAGGCAGCATCTCTGGAGAGAAGGAATGGGTGATGTTTTGGATTACCCCAGCATTTTGTGTCTATCTTCTGTATGTAAGTTATTAGCTGAGTGTCTTGTGTCTTCTGCCTGCTAGTCATGTTCAGTCATTTGAGTTTTATTCGTAATTTCATCGTTTTTTGAGTTTTCTTAGTTGTGAAAGGATCAGTTTTTAGTTAGGAACAGCAGATTTTTTAATGTTTTACTCTGATGCCGTATAGCCATTGTGCCTTGAGTCACACCCTGGCCACTCCCTCTTCTGCTCTCTCCCATCGAGCAAAAGGTACAGAAGTGTGAAAACGCACACCTCCAGATTCATGGACAGTTGCTTCCCAGCTGTGATCAGGCAACTGAATCATCCTACCACAACGAGAGAGCTGTCCTGAACTGCTATCTACCTCATTGGTGACCCTCAGACTATCCCTGGGACGACAGATGGCACAATGGGCTAAGTGTTCGGCTGGCAACCGGAAGGTAGCCGGTTCGAATCCCGCTTGGAGTGCATACTGTCGTTGTGTCCTTGGGCAAGACATTTCACCCACCTTTGCCTGTGTGTGAATGTGTGTGAATGTGTGTGAGTGATTGGTGGTGGTCGGAGGGGCCGTAGGCGCAGATTGGCAGCCACGCTTCCGTCAGTCTGCCCCAGGGCAGCTGTGGCTACAGAAGTAGCTTACCACCACCGAGTGTGACTGAGGAGTGAATGAATAATGCGATGTAAAGCGCCTTGAGTATTAGAAAGGCGCTATATAAATCCCATCCATTATTATTATTATTATTATCCTTGATCAAACTTTACTGGCTTTATCTTGGACTAAACGTTACTCATGTTAAGGGCCTGTCCCACTTGCCGATATTTTCGGTGACTGTCGGAGTCATTGACTGAGGTATCAGGACAGCGAAAAAGTCGCGGCGTGATGTGGCGTGATGCGGCGTGATGCGGCGATGACGCGGCGATGACGCGGCACGACGACATATTGACGCGCGGTGTCTCCTCAAGTGTCGCAACATTTTCTTGGTCACCGCGACCTGATATGTCAGTAAATGACGCCGGCAGTCGCCGACAGGCCCTTTATTCCATTTATTGTGTGTGTACACTGTGGATAGCTCGATTGTAATCATGTATTGTCTTTCCACTGATCTCACTTTGCTAGCTTTACCTTGCACTAAACGTTATTCCCTTATCATGTATCTGTACACTGTAAATCAATGGCTCAATTGTAATCATGTATTGTCTTTCTGCTGACTGGTTAACACGCAACAAAAGCTTTTCACTGTACCTCGGTACACTTGACAATAAACTAAACTCAAACTGTAAAACGTTTTCAAAGCTATTCGGCAAAGCATTGAGAATTCAATGATCCCACGTGACCTTTCCACAAAAATAGTTTATTAAATGACAAAAGGTCATCTGTTTGAACTGTGATCTTTACAACAAATATTCACCATCTTCTTCACATGGGGATCCCCTTTAACTGTTGCCATGGATACCAGTCTGTGACTCCCTCCAGCATCTTGCCAGGTTCATAGGTTCTAGCGGCTGAATCCAATTGAATCCCAGGCTGCTCAACCTCTCCCTATCGCTCAGACCCTCGAGTCCTGGCAACATCCTCGGTGTCAAATCCGGATCCAAAGGGTGCAGCGGTAGAGTTGCTGCCTCATAGCGCCAGAAATCCGGGTTCGATCCTGACTACGGGTGCATGTCTGTACGGAGTTTGTAAACGTTCTCCCCGTGACCTGCGTGGGTTTTCTCTGAGATCTTTGGTTTCCTCCCACACTCCAAAGACGTGCAGGTTTGTAGGTTAATTGGCTTGGTAGAAAGGTAAATTGGCCCTAGTTTGTGTAGGATAGCGTTAAAGTGCGGGGATCGCTGGACGGTGCGGACTTGGTGTGTTGAAGGGTCTGTTTCTGCACTGTATCTCTAAACTAAACAAAGCATGAAGCCAGATTTGTTTCATCATTTAAGTTTAAACACCACACCTGCCGTGTCGGGATTTGAACTCATGCCTCTGGGTCAGTACACCTCATGGTCCTAGTCCAGTAGCTTAACCACTAGGCTATTGCACCACAGCATTCATGTTCACCAGGGAACCATTCCAGAGCAAAGCTCCACAGTTTCTGGATGATAAAAGTTGAAATTAAAATCTCTATTTAATATATTCATTGGACAAAATGTTTGCACTCAGTCAATAAAAAACTCAAGATAGACACAAAAAGCTGTAGTAACTCAGCGGGACAGGCAGCATTTCTGGAGAGGAATGGGTGAAGTTTCGGGTCGAGATCCATCTTCAGGCTTGCTGCCTGTCCCGCCGAGTTACTCCAGCTTTTTGCTTCTGTCTTCGCTCTATACCAGCATCTGCGGTTCCTTCCACAACAGAAGCTCGAATTCTAATCACTCACATCGTTGTCCAAACTTGTTTTAATTACAGGTTACAAAGTTGGCAGGAAAAGTTGTTTGTGAGAGTGATGCAGAGAGGCTGAGAAAGGATATCAAGAACTTTTGAACCTCAGGAGAGAGAAACTTTTTCCTAGGATGGAAATATCAAATACTAGAGTCAAGTTTAAAGCAGGGCAAGGTTTTGAGGGTCTCAGAGGGTAGTGAGGGTCTGGAACCTGTTGCCAGGGTTGGTGGTGGAAACAGGTACGATAGAGGTAATTATGAGACTTTTAGATAGGCACATGGACATGCGAGTGGAAGGATATGGATTATGTGCAGGCGGATACGAATTGGTCTTTGCATCATGTTCGGCACAGACATTGTCTCTAATGCGTCTAATCAGGACTCTAATGAGCCTGTCCCACTTAGGCGATTTTTTGGGCGACATTAGGCGACTGCCGCAAAATTTTCAACATGTTGAAAAATATTCGGTGACAGTGGCGACAATTGTTGCTGTAGTAGGTTGTCATAGGTTGTCGTAGGTGCTGTCGTAGGTTGTCGCCAGGTGTTGTAGGTGAATTCCATTAAAACTGGTCGCCTAAGTAGGGCAGGCCCATTAGGAGTACTTTTGTACCTTTGTCAGTGCCAGAAATGTGGCGATTCTTTTGCGTACTTTGTGTATTGTATGCAAAAACAAAGAATTTCTCTGTACCATAAAGTATCATCAATTGACTCATTGTAGGCCGAAAGGCCTGTTTCTGTGCTGCACTGTTCGATAAGATAGACACAAAAGGCAGCATCTCTGGAGAGAAGGAATGGGTGACGTTTCGGGTGGAGACCCTGCTTCAGACTGTTCTATATTCTAAGTTCTACGTAAATTAATATAATAGATAATATGTGAACCTACGCTGCACTCCCTCAATAGCAAGAATGTCCTTCCTCAAATTTGGAGACCAAAACTGCACATAATACTCCAGGTGTGGTCTCACTAGAGTCCTGTACAACTGCAGAAGGACATCTTTGCCCCTATACTCAACTCCTCTTGTTATGAAGGCCAACATGCCATTACCTTTCTTCACAGCCTGCTGTACCTGCATGCTTACTTTCAATACAATAGTGGCACTTGGGAGGGGTTTGGCTGGGCACATGGATATGTTGGGAATGGACGGATATGGATCACATGTCAGCAGAGCAGATTAGTTTCACTTGACACAGGTTCGGGTTGGACACTGTGGGCTGAAGGAAAGGAAGAGAGAGAAAGGAAGAGCTTGGACTGTGATGTGTGTCGCTGACGGCCAGTGCAGACAGGAGACTCGAATACGCAGAGGGCGTTAGAGATCATTTGTATTGTTTCTTTATTAATAGTTGATAGAGTTTCTGTATTTTTGTTGTGTTTGCTTTAATAAATAATTATTTGTGCTCTTCCCCATGTGCTTCTTCCATTCGTCGATCAGAATCCTTGATACCTGCATATATCTCTTACCTTGCCGGAGTTGTGATTGTTTTCCGGATCGTATCTCCGGTCACTCTGCGGCCTGACATCATGGAGCTGGCGGCCTTGCTCGAGACTGACTTTGTGCCCCACCGCGGGGCCGTGGACTTACCATCGGAGCCTGCGATCTCTTGCCTGAGATCGACGCTGCAACTGCGGCCTGCGGATTCCAACATTGAGGAACTTGCAGTCTCGGGTAGAGACTGATGTCGAGAAGCTCCAAAGTCGCAGGAGGTTCGACCAGCCCCAACCCGGGGTCCGATTGCCCGGCGCGGGGAGCTGAGATCCCCCCCGATGTGGGAGCTTGATCGCCCTGACGCGAAGGGGCCAACCGCCGGCTACAGAAGCCAAGATCGTCCCGTCAACGGAAGGTTCGAGGCCCCCCGACGGCGGAAGAATAAAGAAGGGAAACGTTGGACTTTTTTTTCACCTTCCATCACAGTGAGGAACATGGAAGAGTCACTGTGGTGGATGTTTACGGTAAAATGTATTTTGTGTGTTTTGTTGCTTTTTATTGGTATGTCTGTGTGGCAAATCAAATTCCGAGTATATTGCAAAACATATTTGACTAAAAAAGTATTATTATGATTATGATTTTATTACAACTGGAACCTTACATACAGGAGTCAATGCAAACAGTGTTGTTGCCTTTATTGAAAGGCCAGCTGAGTACTGCAATTCTATAGGGACCTGGGTTCGATCCTGACTATTGGCACTGTCCGTACAGAGTTAGCACGCTCTCCCTGTGACCATGTGGGTTTTCTTCAGGTGCTCCGGTTTCATAAGTTCATACGATCATAAGATCATAAGTGATAGGTAGAAATAGGCCATTCGGCCCATCAAGTCTACTCTGTCATTCAATCATGGCTGATCTATCTCTCCCTCCTAACCCAATTCTCCTGCCTTCTGCCCATAACCTCCTCCCACAGTCCAAAGAGGTGCAGGCTTGTAGGTGAATCAGCTCCTGTATAATTGTCCCTAGCGTGTAGGATAGAACTAGTGTACGGGTGATCGTTGGTCAGCGCGGACTCGGTGGGCCGAGGGGCCTGTCTCCACGCGGTTTCTCTAAGCTAAAAAAAATAACATAGTGTAGTTAGACCTGGAACATTGCAGAAGTTGTCACGTGGAAACATATCAGCAAAGCAATTTTTTTTAAACGGCTGCGCCTTCAGAATAATGTAATTGGCAGCCTCGACTTGTTTCACAATGTTGCACTTCATGCTTGTCATCACCGCAAGCTGGCTTAACATCATGATAACAAGACCCAACATGACATATTGATTCCTTGCCCTTCACCAAACAGGTTTGCTGAATACATTCCCACAAAGGAGAGGGTTTCTGGTGCAGGGCACACATGCACGGGCACACAGTAGCTCTTAATTGTACAAGCTAAAGGGCAAGTGGCTTCCAAAGGGCGAAAATTACCTGGGAAAGACAGATCTCCTCTGTTGCATGAGAGAGAAAGCATGAAAGAGAAGCATTAAGAGAAAAAGGATGTGCAGGCTGTAAACATGTACTCCCCATCCCCTGCTGTGGTGCAGGTCAAAGTGCACAGTAGGAACTAGAAACCAGAAGATGGATAGAAAGTACAGGAGCAGTTTCTTTAGTCGGAGGGTGGTGAATTTTTAGATCGGATTAGTTTAAAGGTACAGCGTGGAAAGACCGTGTCCGCGCCAACCAGCGACCCCCGCACACTAACTCTAGTTCAATACACACCAGGGACAATTTACAATTATACCAAGCCAATTAGCCTACCATTCTGTACGTCTTTGGAGTGTGGGTGGAAACTGGAGATCCCGGAGAAAACCTAAGCAGGTCATGGGGGGGAATGTACTAACTCCGTACAGGCAGCGCCCGTAGTCCGCGTCGAACCTGGGTCTCTGGCGCTGTAAGGCAGCAGCTCTACCGCTGCGCTACCGTGCCTGTGGAATCTGCGGAATTCATTGCCACAGAAGGCTGTGGAGGCCAAAGCAATGGATACACTAATGGCGGAGAATGATAGATTCTCGATTAGTACGTTGTCAGGGGTTATGGAGAGAAGGCAAGGGAATGGGACTGAGAGGGGAAGATAGATCAGCCATGATTGAATGGTGAAGTAGACCTGATAGACCTATCAGTTATGAACTTAGGAACTTACGAATGTTGACATTAAAAGAGTGCTAGCTGGCTGTCAAAATTTGGGCCGATGTTTCATGAGAAGCGCCAAACCTAGGCTGCCTTTAATATTGCCTTTATTGCACTCACAGGCAATAAAGAGTTTCTGGACTGTAATGGCTGTTGTAATATGAGAAATATAACAGACAAATGGCCACAACAAGAATCCGCAAACAACCATGTATTGAAGACAGATTTATCTGCTTTTGTGATATTGAAAGAGAGATAACCATTGGCCGGGGCGCCAGTGATCGACTCCCTGCTTGTCTTCGAAACAGTAACATGGACCATCGAAGTACACTTTGTAGAGCACACTGAATCTCCATCTTATATCTCACATGAAAGACAACACCTCCAACCAGGCTGCGCTCTCCAGGAACTGCGTTAGAGCATTAAGGGAGCAAGAAAAAAATGGCAATTCTCCATTGACTGGAGTCATATGTAGCACAAAGGAAAATATTCGTGGTTATAAACAAACTGCTGTGGAGACTCAATAAACTTGACCTGATTTTACTTGGACCCAATGCATCAGGGAATGGACCGACGATGTTTGCAGTCTGGACTCTTCTTCTGACGATGAACGGTCTCGACCCAAAACGTCCACACACACGTCACCTGACCCACTGTGCACGTTGATTTATCTCAGTTCAAGTAACCCCTACATTCGCCCTCTCTCCCCCATCCCCCACCCTAGATGTCCTACTAGTTCCACTGTTTGCATCCCTTTATTCCTTCATTATCACCTCTTCCCCAGCCAACAATGTGCCATTGTGGGCTCCACCCTTCCTTGGTCATCTGTTGCCGTCCCAGATTTGTTCTGGCCTTTTCCTACTAGTTCCCCCCCCTTCCCCCCCTTCTTTCAGTTTGTAGAAGGGTTCCGACCCGAAACGTCACACATCCTTTATCTCCAGAGATACTGCCTGGCCTGCTGAGGTTAGTTTAGTTTAGTTTAGTTTAGTTTAATTTAGTTTAGAGATACAGCGCGGAAATAGGTCCACGGAGACCGTGAAGATGATGACCAGCGATCCCCGCATGTTAAATGTATGTTTTAGTGTTCTTTAGCTTGTTTAATGTGGGAGGGGGGTTGGTTGGGGAAACATTTTTTTAAATCTCTTTCCTCGATGGAGATGCGATATTTTTCTGTATCGTATCTCCGTCCACACTGCGGCCTGACATCATGGAGCTGGCGACCTACGCTGGGAGCCGACGTCAGGAGCTCCAATCGTGGCAGTCTACGGACTTAACATCGTGGAGCAGGCGATCCCTGTTGGGGATCGACCTCGGAGCTCCAACCACGGGAGCCTGCGGACTTTAGCGTCACGGCCGCTGGTTAGAGACTGACTTCGGGAGCTCCAAGCTGCGGGAGCTTCGACTGCCCCGACGCGGGGGCTTCGACCACCAGCTGCGGGAGCTTCGATCACCCCGACTGCAGATGGTTCGACTGCCCCGACCACGGGAGAAATAAGAGGAAGAAGTTTGGACTCTATTGCCTTCCATCACAGTGAGGAATGTGGGGAATCCACTGTGGTGGTGTCTATGTTAAATTTTATGTAGTTGCGTGTCTTGTTGCTTTTTTTAGTATGGCTGTATGGTAATTCGAATATCACTGTACCTGAATTGGTACACGTGACGATAAAAGACCTTTGAAACCTTTGACCCGCTGAGTTGCTTCTGCACTTTGTATCTATCTTTGGTCTAAACTAGCATCTGCGGTTCATTGTTTCTTCATTACACTGGGACATGGGCCAAGGAGAGCACTCAGATCTTGCTTCGTTCATCCTTCCACTGAATTTGGTGATGTTTTGGAGAACAAGTCGGAAATACTATTCTCAAGGTCTTGAGGTGTCCGCTGTAGGAATCCATGTCTCAAAAGCATGTTGGAGGACATGCATCACTGTTGCCTGGTAAACCATGAGATGCCAGGTCTGAGGGTCTTGAACTGTAGGGCGGCACAGTGGCGCAGTGGTAGAGTCGCTGCCTAAAACCCCTGTCCCACGGTACGAGTTCATTCCAAGAGTTCTCCCGAGTTTGCCCTGATTCGAACTCGGAGATTTACGGTAATGGCCACTCGTCGGTACTCGGGGCTCTCATGGACATTTTTCAACATGTTGAAAAATCTTCACGAGTCTTCCCGTGCTTACCTGCCGTTAGCGAGTCTTCCCGAGTACCTGGCGTTAGCGTTACGAGCCGCTAAGAGACGTCCCCAAGCTCCGACGTACCCGCTACGTTCATTCTCCGTGCTTACCACGAGTTTGATTTTTCTTAAACTCGGGAGAGCTCTTGGAATGAACTCTTACTGTGGGACAGGGCCATTACAGCGCTAGAGACCCGGGTTCAATCCTGACCACGAGTCCTGAATTTGCACGTTCTTCCTACGACCACGTGGGTTTTATCCGGGTGCTCTGGTTTCCTTCACAACTTTAAAGGTTTGTAGATTAATTGACCTCTGTAAATTGTCCCTAGTGTGTAGGATAGAACTAGTGTGAACGTGTGATCACTGGTCGGCACAGACTCGGTGGGCCGAAGGGCCTATTTCCGTGCTGCATCTCTAAAACTAAAAGTTAAAACTTCAAATACCCTTTCCTTTAATTGACCAAAGGATGTGCTGGTAAATTGAAGTCAACAGAGTACAGCATTTGTACAAGGAAATGGACAGACAATGTTATAGATCGCTAGAAAAGTCCCGACCTGAAACGTCGCCTGTCTATTTCCCTCCACGGATGCTGCCCAACATTTAGCTCTATTTATAATATGCAGCTGAAGTTTAATGGAAAGTTAAAGCACGTCAATTTTCTCATTTCTCTCTCGCTTTTCATGTGTAGTTAGTCTGATTGAAATCTTTAAAACTGACATCTTTGACATTGCATAAGAGAGTTATCGCTCATAGCACATCATTACAGCATATTTTATCTGGCGTTCAAAATGTTTGCAGATTTTGTTTTCTGCATTGGGACTAATTTTCCACCAAATGTCAAAAGAGGTTTTCCGACATCGCAGAAAATGTGCTCCATTAGTTCTGCCATGTTGCAGTTGGACACGCTATGCACTATCTAGGTCAGTAACCTGGGGTGTGTTGTGCTTTTGACGTGTACAGAGAGTCGTGAAGCAGCGGGGAATCATTACGACAGGATCGGCATGTCGGCTCTGGTCAAGATCAAACTACGCTGAGGTCACCGAAATGTTTACGACAGTCAATCGCGCCACGGTTGTGAAAGGCCTGGATACAGTGGATGTGGGGAGGATGGTTCCACTAGTGGGGGAGTCTAGGACTAGAGGCCGTAGCCTCAGAATAAACAGACGTTCCTTTAGGAAGGAAATGAGGAGGAATTTCTTTAGTCAGAGGGTGGTAAATCTGCGGAATTTATTGCCACAGAAGGCTGTGGAGGATAGGTCAATGGGTGTTTTTAAGGCAAAGATAGATAGATTCTTGATTGGTACGGGTGTCAGGGGTTATGGGGAGACGGCAGGAGAACGGGGTCGCGAGGGTAAGATAGATTAGCCATGATTGAATGGTGGAGTAGACTGGGTGGGCCGAATAGCCTCATTCTGCTCCTCTCAGTTCTGAACATATCAACTTACAGTGCGTTATTTGTGGTGTTCCATCTCCCCTTTCTCTCACAATGGCTTTCACAATGGGATAACTACGATAATGGCACTTCCTTTAGCGCTGGGAGCTTTGTATTGCAAGGTACGTTGTATATTGTACAGCATGTTATTCAGGTTATTGGTGTCATTGGAGTTTTCAAAGATTTGTTATATTTCTGTTTTTGTTAGTGTCGGGAATATTTTATCTGGAGAAATTTTAACACCTAATATTTCTTTTTTTTAAATAATTGTTAAACCCATAGTTGCACAAAGGATGTGTGGAGATCTCATCAACATTTACCATATAATGAAAGGCCTGGCCAGAGTGGATGCGGAGAGGATGTTTCCACCAGTGGAAGAGTCTTGGATCACAGGCTCAGAATGAAAGAATGTAGCTTTAGAATGGAGATGGGGAGGAATTTCTTTAGCCAGAGGGCGATGAATCTGTGGCATTCATTGTAACAGCCGGCAGTGGAGGCCAAGTCATTGGGTATTTTTTAAATCAGATAGGCTCTTGATTAATCAAGGCGTCAAAGGTTACGGGGAGAAGGCAGAAGAACAGGGTGGAGTAGTGGAAAAATAGATCAGCCACGATTGAATGACAGTGTAGACTTGATGGGCCGAGTGGCCTAATTTTGCTCCAATGACTCAAACAAAAATACTACAGAAGTTGAAAATGCAAAATTATGATGAAGGGCCATTGAATGCCTTTATAGCGCCATAGATACATAAACAATAGGTGCATCAGTGGGCCATTCGGCCCTTCGAGCCAGCACCACCATTCAATGAGATCATGGCTGACCATCCACAATCAGTACCCCGTTCCTGCTCCCCATACCCCTTGATTCCGCTAGCCCTAAGAGCTAAATGTAACACTCTCTTGAAAACATCCAGTGAATTGGCCTCCACTGCCTTCTGTGGCAGAGAATTCCACAGATTCACAGCTCTCTGGGCGAAAAGGGCCGAAGGGCCGAATGACCTACTCCTACACCTATTGTCTATTGTCTATAAAAAGTTTTTCCTCATCTCAGTCCTAAATGGCCTACCCCTTATTCTTAAACTGTGACCCCTGGTTCTGGACCCCCCAACATTGGGAACATCATCCCTGCATCTAGCCTGTCCAATCCTTCAAGAATGTTATATGTTTCTATAAAATAACCTCTCATCCTTCTAAATTCCAGTGAATACAAGCCCAGTCGACCCATTCTTTCATCTAAGTTACATAGAGTTGACCTTTGTGCATAAGTCTTTGTCCTATTCATAGTGTTTTACCATTCCTATTAACATGCTTCAATACACAGTAGCTGACAGCCCCCAAACAATAGTCAGTGATTCCCTGTTCCTCCAATACTAAGTTTCTTTCATGACATTTCATCCCTCCAACATTGACTTCCTTTCATCACCATTAAACACTAGTGGGACCTGATTTATTGGTCCGCGAGTTCTACCATATTACTGTCATTAGAGAAAGACTGATCTCATTCATTGTAAATTAAGGTAAATTAAATTTCCACCAAGTTATCCGCTTCTCTTGCCCAAAACATCCATTCACTTTCATTCCTTTCATTGCTAGTTTCTTCCCCTCCCCCTGGGTGGTATTTGAGATCTCACAATCAGACTATTCCTTCCTGAAGCTTTATATATTTTGACCGAGTGTTCACATTGTCCAAAGCTGCTTTGACTACTAACACTGAGGGCAGCACGATGGGTCAGTGGTAGAGTTGCTGCCTTACAGCGCCAGAGACCCGGGTTCGATCCTGACTACGGGTGTTGCCTGTACGGAGTTTGCACATTCTCCCCTTGACCTTGTGGGTTTTCTCCGGGTGCTCCGGTTTCTTCCCAACTCCAAAGACGTGCAAGTTTGTAGTTGTATTGGTTTCGGTAAAATTATGAATTGTCCCTAGTGTGTAGGATAGAGTTAGCGTACAGGGTGGTCGCTGTTCGGCGCGGCTCGATGGGCCGAAGGGACTATTTCTGCGCTGTATGTCTGAAGTCTGAAGTCTGAAGTCATTATCGACCATTTTACACCACTTCACCGTTACACTGAGAAAACATACAGGTTGATGTGATGATAACCTCAACATTTTGGGTCGAGACCCTTCTTCAGGCTTGGGGGTCTCGACCTGAAACGTCACCTGTTCCTTTTCTCCAGAGATGCTGCCTGACCCGCTGAGTTACCGCAGCATTTTGTGTCTGGCTAATGCAGGCGAACGTCTGCGCACAGCGCGGGTCCATTTACGCAAACATGCATCCTATGAGCTACACTTGAATGGCAGTTTGGATAATATGCCTCTGCAAATCTCACAGGACCACGGTCGGCTTCACTCTGTGTCGACAGATGAAGTTAAGTAAATGTGACGTGCAAGTCACCAGCGCGAGTTAAGGAATAAATAAAGCATTATCATCGAGGCTTGAGGTTCTGTGGCCCCTCAGTAAAACTCGGCCATTTATTTGGCCTTTTGGTTCAAGTGTACTTTTTCTTTTAATGATGTGCTGCCGTACAATGCAAGCAACTGGAAAACAACTTACGAGACAAAGGAGCTGCAAGTGAAAGGGGGGGGATCTCCAACAATGCTGAGGTTTTCAGCGTGACTTGTAGCATACAGTGCGAAATAAACGAGAAAAATGTGGACTGATTGAAAATAAAGCAGCAATTACGCTGTTCTCTGTACTCTGTGGGAATTTCCCTGGAAACTGTAGGCGTTGGCCAGGGCTGAGATCCCGTCGATATCAAACAACTGCTTCATTTTGCTGCATCAAGGCCAATTTTCCCCTCAGTTGCCACTAGAAAATTTTAACAGGAATAAGACAGGAGCCCAGCCAGTTACATGATAATAGGCTTTTAATGCGCTTTCCAATTGCTTTCAAATGAGGTGATAATTTAGACACTGGGGCGTTTGTTACGTGAGATTTGATGTGTTGTAATCGTCCAGAAATTGCTCATAAAATGTTTGATTATCCATGCCATTATTAATGAGAAAATCCATCCCGCAACTTCTAACAGGGCAGAGATGATGTACAAAATGCTTCAACCATGATGTTTGGCCTGAGGAAGGGTCTCGACCCGAAACGTCACCCTCCTACATTAAAAGTCTTCTCACCCACCACCCCACCTCCAGGTCCCTCAGATCGGCCGACTTGGGGCTGCTGAATATCCCGCGGTCTAGGCATAAGCTTAGGGGCGACCACGCCTTTGCGGTTGCAGCTCCTAGACTGTGGAACAGCATCCCCCTTCCCATCAGAACTGCCCCCTCCAACGACTCCTTTAAGTCAAGACTAGAAACTTATCTGTACTCCCAAGCCTTTCCTGATGTCCACTGAGCGAGGGCTATATGTATATATGTATGTAGTTTGTTTGTTTACACTATTCTTATAACAAATGTAAAGCACTTTGGCCAACGAGAGTTGTTTTATAAATGTGCTATATAAATAAATGTGACGGCTTGATGTGACTATTCCTTTTCTCATAAGGTCATAATGTAATCAGAGATAGGAGTAGAATTAGGCCCATCAAATCTACTCCGCCCTTCACTCGTGGCTGGTCTATCCCTCCCTCCTAACCCCATTCTCCTGCCTGCCTTCTCCCCATAACCCCTGACACTTGTACTAATCAAGAATCTATCTATCTCTGCCGTTAAAAATATCCACTGACTTGGCCTCCACAGTCTTCTGTGGGAAAGAATTCCACAGATTCACCACCCTCTCCAGAGATGCTGCCTGACCAGCTGAGTTACTCCACCATTTTGTGTCTATCTTCTGTCTGCATCTACACCATGATTTGGACCAATCATTGGGGCGGCACGGTGGCGCAGCGATAGAGTTGCAGCCTTACAGCGCCAGGTTCAATCCTGACTACGGGTGCTGTCTGTATGGAGTTTGTACGTTTTTCCAGTGGTCGTGCGGGCTTTCTCCGGGTGCTCCGGTTTCCTCCCACACTCCAAAGACGTGCAGGTTTTAACGTCTTTCTTACAGTTTGGCTTTCTTCCAAACCAATTGTTCAAGCGCTTTTGATTGCAACATGCGCCTTAATTTAGTTCAACAAAGAAACTGACAAGTTACTAAAGAACCTTAATTGGCTTTGGTAACATTGTAAGTTGTCCCTAGTGTGTGGGATAGCGTTAGTGCATGGATGGGGTGATCGCTGGCCGGCGCGGACCTGGTGGGCCGAAGGGCCCTGTTACTGCGCTGTATCTCAAAAGTCTGAAGTCTAAGGTCACTTTCGGCCATTTTGCACCACTTCACCATTACGCTCAGAAAACATGCAGCTTGGTGTTAAACCTGCCTTTTATTTTTGAGAACTTGCAGTATTTGCACGTTAAATTTAAATTAAACATTGCTGCCGAAAGTTCAGTCCTGTAATTATCAGCTCGTCCATTTTTAATGATGTGATCATCGTTAATGCATTGCCACTCAATCTCGCCATTAGATGACAATGTTTACCCTGTTATTGAAAGAAAATCTGGGCTATTACCCACAGGTTAAATATCACCATGAGAAAGCAAACAGCGCGAGCGAGGATTACTGTAAAGCCTCTCCTAATTATGCATCTCCAAGGGTTCCATGATGTGTATTGATTATCCCATCTTTGATAATGACATTATTTATTCCTCCTCTTCTCCGAATTCAGATCTGGTAATGTGCTGAGTTATTCAGAAGCAGCAATGGATTTATTTCATGCTTGGATTCCAGGCACTTCAATCAAAGAACACTGCCCCTTAAGTTCAGAGGAAAGGTCTTCAACATCAAATGTCCCTCTCTCTCACTAGATACGGTTTGACCTGTTGAGTAATCCCTCGTTGTCTCTATTTCATCCACACTCAATACTCTATGACTCTAATCTCCTTCCTTTCATCGGGCTACAAGATAACGGATGATATAATGGTCTCTGCTGGCAGTGGAGTAACTCAGCGGGTCAGGCAGCATCTCTGGAGAAAAGGAATAGGTGATGTTTTGGGTCATAGAGTCATAGAGTGATGCAGTGTGGAAACAGGCCCTTTGGCACAACTTTCCCACACCGGCCAACATGTCCCAGCTACACTGGTCCCACCTGCCTGCATTTGATCCATATCCCTCCAAACCTGTCCTATCCATGTACCTGTCTAACTGCTTCTTAAACGTTGGGATAGTCCCAGCCTCAACTACCTCCTCTGGCAGCTTGTTCCATACACCCACCACCCTTTGTGTGAAAAAGTTACCCCTCAGGTTCCTATTAAATGTTTTTCCCTTCAGCTTAAACCCGCGCCCTCTGGTCCTCGATTCACCTACCCTGGGAAAGAGACTGTGTGCATCTACCCGATCTATTCCCCTTCAGACTGAATGTCAGGGGAGAGGGAAACTAGAGGTGGCAGCGAGAGAGGGTGTTGCAGAACTCCTGTCGGAGAGAGGAGGAGAACTTCTTCAGACATATCTTGAGCAGGTTTCACAGGGGAATTATGTCTTTAACCATAGTGGGTGAAATTAAGGGGAACAGTCAGGAAAGTGAAACAGAAGTTAAGGTCATACTAGCAATGATCATATTGAATGATGGAATAAACTCAAAGATCCCTAGACCTGACACCTCACCTTGTTGCTTATGTTCTCATGATCTAATTTTTGCTGATTATGGAAATTAAAAATGGACAAATTGCAATAATTCATTTCAACATTCCACATTGTAAATTATACACCATTTTAATTAAATAAGTTATTGCAGAGCAGCTGTTTATATATCATGTGAGAATTCATTACATCTAAACAGATGAAAACTGGTCCGAGATTTCTTTTGATAGAAGCAGTATCACAAACGTGTAATTTATGATGAGTGTGGCCCCCAGTAACAACATTGCATTTTAATTTTAGTACGAAGCAGACTCTTGAAAGAGCTGCAGCTTAGGGTTAATCAGCACCTCTCCCATCAACAGCTGGTCAGACTGATCTACCACCATGCCATTGCAGTGTAATCCTGCCATACCCAGCTATTGCATAATGTAGGCTTGGAGACTTCAGATCTGTAAAATAAAAAAACTAATTTGCACAGATTGCCCTCTCCCAGACCCTGTGTAACCCAAAGTGAAATCTTGTGTAGTTGGGAACGCTAACAGCACTTTCCAATTGAAGTGCTATACGTGGTGAAGGCTCTATGAGGTATTAAACTTGAAAGGTGTACTATGGTAAGAAGTTATCAGGGTGGTGATGGAGCCGTTACAAGTACGCAGCCTCGAGAACTCTGTGCTAAGAAAGCCAACATTCCTGTCATCTTAGATAGAGGAGTGAAGGGATATGGGGAGAAGGCAGGAACGGGGTACTGATCGTGGATGGTCAGCCATGATCACAGTGAATGACGTTGCTGGCTCGAAGGGCCGAATGGCCAACTCCTGCACCTATTGTCTATTGACCCAAGTTCCTGTTTCTGCACTGTATCTCTAACACTAAAACTAAATTTATTCCAAGAGTGCACTACTGTTTTCACGCCAATATGGCTCTAGCCAACATCTTATTTTCTATTGCACTACAATTCCATCTGTCTGACTGTCTGTTGAAGTTTGTATCTCAGTGACACAAACACTGGAGCATAACAGGCGACTTTTAGGCACTGATTTAATGAACACTCACTCAGAGGAGCAGAGGAGATATAGGACACTTCAAAGCCCTTATTGCAAAACCAGGCTCAGCATGTCCTAGAGGAAACGCTATACCTTTAGAACTTGACTTTAGAGATACAGCTTGGAAACAGGCCCTTTGGCCCACCGAGTCCACGCTGACCAGTGATCCACTCGCACTATCCTGTACACTCGGGACAATTTTACCTCCTTCAAGCTTTACAAGTTTACATAAAGAACACCTTAATTCTACCGCAATAGTCTCCTGATATTAAATTGAGAGGGTCTAAAGTTAAGATAAAATATGCATATCACAAAGTATGTAGAAATTAACACTGAAGATTCTGTTCACTGAGCCGTCTTAGGCACTTTGAAAATGTTGTTCAATGTATCACGTTCCCATGCCTTTTTATTCCCTAAAGCCATGAATATTTTCTCCTTCATTTCTTTTTATCCATTTTCCTTTTGAAAATGACTATTGAAAGAATTTCCATCACTCCTTCAGGCAAGAACTTCCAGCCACATGTCCCAGATCATTACAACCGCATGGATTCTTTCTGACAGTCGATAGACTTTAGACTTTAGCCTTTAGAGATACAGAGTGGAAACAGGCCGTTCGGCCCACCGAGTCTGCGCTGACCAGCGATCACCTCATACACGAGCACTATCCTACACGCACTAGGGACGATTTACAATTTTTACCGAAGCCAATTAACCTGTACGTGTTTGGAGTGTGGGAGGAAAATGGGGGAACCGGAGGAATACTCACGCAGGTCACGGGAAGAACATGCAAACACAGTACAGACAGCACCTGTAGTCAGGATCAAACCCTGGTCTCTGGCGCTGTAAGGTGGCAACTCCACTGCTACACTTCAAACTGTGCAGTCATATTATATTTGTCTTTTTCTCATTTTACTATTTCTGAAATAGCATTTTCCATTTTTGCTTCATAATAAAATTTAACGTATTCAGAGATTGGGATTATGGATAGAAGACGACGAGGGTAGGGGGGTGGAAGTTCACCAGTTATAGGAGTAGAATTAGGCCATTTGGCCCATCGGGTCCAGTCCGCCATTCAATCATGGCTGATCTCTGCCTCCTAATCCCATTTTCCTGCCTTCTCCCCATAACCCTTGACACTCATTCTAATCATGAATTTGTCTATATCTCTGCCTTAAAAACATGCCCTGACTTTGCCTCCACAGCCCTCTGTGGCAATGAGTTCCAGTACCCTTTGACTAAATAAGTTCCTCCTCACCTCCTTTCTAAAAGAGCACCCTTTAATTCTAAGGCTATGGCCTCTGGTCCTAGACTCTCCTTTCCACATTCAATCTGTAAAGTCATAGAGTCATAGAGTGATACAGTGTGGAAATAGGCCCTTCATCCCAACTCGCCCACACCGCCAACAATGTCCCAGCTACCCTAGTCCCACTTGCCTGGGCTTGGTCCATATCCTTCCAAACCTGTCCTATCCAGGTACCTGTCTAACTGTTTCTTAAACAATGGGATAGTCCCAGTCTCAACTACCTCCTCTGTCAGCTTGTTCCATACACCCATCACCCTTTTGTGAAAAAGTTACCCCTCAGATTCCTATTAAATCTTTCCCCCTTCACCTTGAACCTATGTCCCCTGGTCCTCGATTCCCCTACATCTGGGCAAGAGATTCTGTGCATCTACCCAATCTATTCCTCTCATGATTTTCTATACCTCTATAAGATCTTCCCTCATCCTCCTGCATTCCAAGGAATAGAAACCCAGCCTAATCAACCTCTTCCTATTGCTCACACCCTCTAGTCCCGGCAACATCCTTGTAAATCTTTTCTGAACTCTTTCATGCTTGACAATATCTTTCCTATAACATGGTGCCCAGAACTGAAGACAAAATTTTAAATGCGGTCTCACCAACGTCTTATACAACTGCAACATGACCTCCCAACTTCTATACTCAATACTCTGACTGATGAAGGCCAAAGTGCCAAAAGCCTTTTTGACCACCTTCTCTACCTGCGACTCTCTGCCATGATCACAGTGAATGGCAGTGCTGGCTCGAAGGGCCGAATGGCCTACTCCTGCACCTTTTGTATATTGTCTAATACTTTTGGGACATTTCCAGTTTCCAAATTCATGGAGAAAATGTGAGAAAAATGTGAGACGTATCCATCGATATAAATATTTTATTCTCTGTATTTTTGCTCAATGTTTTGATACATCTGATAGGTTGAAACGTTATAATAAAGCAAAAATGTTAAATGCTATTTCAGAAATATCAAACTGAGAAGAAAACGAACATAATATGATGGCATGGTGGCGCAGCGGTAGAGTTACTGCCTGAGAGCGACAGTGACCGGGTTCGATCCAGAGTACGGGTGCTGTCGGTACGGAGTTTGTACGTTCTCCCTGTGACTGCGTGGCTTTTCTCCGGGTGCTCTGGTTTCCTCCCACACTCCAAAGGCGTACGTACAGGTTTGTAGGTTAATTGACTTCGGTAAAGACTGGAAATTGTCCCGAGTGTGTGTGTAGGATAGAGCTAGTGTACGGGGATTGCTGGTCGGCATTGACCCGGAGGGCTGAAGGGCCTGTTTTTGTGCTATGTCTCTGAACAAAACTAAACAATCTAAAGAGGCTGGAAATGGAAATTGGATCCAAGAAACTGAAGGACATCGCCATCCATCAATGAATTGTGCAGTGAGAAATAAACACCAGGTTGCAAAGCATTGAAATGATCATTGGTATTTATGAAACGTATTCAGAGCTAGGGATGCTTTCCTACATCAAAATGTGCTCAATATCAGCAGATGGTCTTGACAATCAGAGGAAAAGCAGGAGAAAACGAACATCTTTCACAACAATGAAGCTCTCACATCTTCAGTGAGCTGCTCAGAGAAGTCTTTCACTTGTGCGAGTTTTTCATCTTTTACCCCAAAGAGAGATTCCTGGTGAACAGTCTTTCTGATCATTGGCGCTTGGCTGAATCTACAATTTTCAACATTGTGTTTAGTTCAGTTTAGAGATACAGAGCAGCAACCAGGCCCTTCGGCCCACGGGGTCCGCGCTGACCAGCGATCCCCGCACGCTAACATTACCCTACACACACTAGGGCCAATTTGCATTTTTTTACCAAAGCCAATTAACCTACAAACCTGCACGTCTTTAGAGTGTGGGAGGAAACCGGAGCACCCGGAGAAAACCCACGCAGCTCAAGTGGAGAACGTGCGGGAGGACGTGATTTGCAATGAAATGGGTGGAAAGCAAACTGTGTGGCGGAGTAATGTTGAAGGCCAAAGACATCAACCATTAGAATGGGACATCACGGGTGGTAGAAAGCTCCAGCAACATATTGCTCAGCTCAACATTTCCGCTGAACACCTCTGCTCAGTCCACCTGGACCTACCCGATCTCTCGGGGCCTGCGAAACACTTCAACTCCCCCTCCCATTTCCACACTTACCTTTCTGTCCTGGACCTCCTCCACTGTCAGAGTGAGGCGCAAAGCAAATTGGAGGACCAGCACCTCATATTTCACTTGGATAGCTTACAACCCAATGGTATAAACATTGATTTATCTGCTTGATCAATGGTGTTTTATCATTAATGTTTTATTATTATTAATGTTTGGTGTTTTCTGAGTCATTCGTAACTGTCACTGTATGTAATGTTGTTACTTGTGGGCGGAGCACCAAGGCAAATTCCTTGTATGTGAATACTTGGCCAATAAACTTACTTATAATCAAATATTTATATCAATATTTATTATTGGTGCACGTGACAATAAATGTGACCGAAGTTTAACTTGAACTTGATTTTTCCAACTTCAAGTAAGCCTTGCTTTCCCTCTCTCCCCGTCCCTGCCCTACCCTAGTTCTCCAACTAGTTTCACTGGCCTTCTGATTAATTTTACTGTTTGTATGCCTCCTTGTCACCTTCCCCTCCGCCAAAAATGAAGCATTCTACATTTCCTTAGCTTTGATCTGTCATTTTCACACCTTTCCCTTCCACATCTCTGGACTTCGTCTCTCCCGACTCTCAGTCTGAAGAAGTCTCGAACCGAAACGTCACCTATTCATTTTCTCCGGAGATGCTCTCTGACCTGCTGAGTTTCTCCAGCTTTTTGTGTCTATCTTTGGTTTAAACCAACATCTGCAGTTCCTTCCTTCATATTCCTCAGCTCAACCTGTTATTATGTGTAATCTGTAGCCCAGTGATTTGCACGCATCAATGCTCTCAAAGGAACCCCTACAGTTCCTTTCATGCTCCACCATGCCCCTTATAGGTAGTTTAGATATCTAATAGTATAGAGGCTGGCATACTCTCAGTGGCAACCTATCCTCATACATATATATATATATAAAGGACAGTGCAGTCTTCCTAAAAGAAGCTGTGTTGTACGTGTTTGTACATGAACAACAACAAAAGTAACAACCTCAGGTTTAACACTTGCCAGCCGGCATCCGTTTCCTCTTTTAAAATAATAGTTTAGAGATACAGCACGGAAACGGGTCTTTGGCCCACAGAGTCCCCGCTGACCAGTGATCCCCATGCACTAACACTGTCCTACACACACTAAGGACAATTTACAATTTTACCCAAGCCAATTAAGGTTTTTGGAGTGTGGGAGGAAACCAGTGCACTCGGAGAAAACCCACGCAGGTCACGTGGTGAACGTGCAAATTCCGTACAGACAGCACCCATGGTCAGGATCGAACCCAGGTCCCTAGCCCTCTTAAGCAGCAGCTCTATCAGCTATGCCACCGTGGTGAATGGGACAGTGCTAGGGTGCATAAACCCCATACAAATAGCACCGACCCTGGGTCTTCTGGTACTGTGAGGCAGCGGCTCTACCAGCTGTGCCACTGTGCTGTCTTTGTTATTATACCGTTGGTCTTTCAGGCACTGAATTTTACATGGTGAAAACAGGGCATGTAAAAATTTGTTCCCACTGTGTCCCCTGGCTCTTTTGACAATTACCTTAACTGGTCGCCCTCTGGTTATTGATCTCCTGCTAGCAGAAGCAATTTCTTCCCAAGAACTCTATCAGCATATCTCACTATTGTGAACGCCTCAATTAAATTGCTTTTATACAAACTTGCACCAGATGATCTGCTCTCAATACTTGACGTGGCCAGCCCAGGCAAAGAAATCCCATTGCCTTTGACCACCTCAAGGTCAATATATTAAAATATACAGTATATGCGCTTTGTGTTTTAACCAAGGAAGGTGCGATAACATTCTTGAATGTTGAGGTACAGTGGTGCAGATGTAGAGTTGCTACCTTACAGTGCCAGAGACCCGGGTTCGATCCTGACCAAGGGTGCTGTCCGTACGTAGTTTGGACGTTCTCCCCGTGACCACGTGGGTTTTCTCCGGTTGCTCCGGTTTCCTCCCACTCTCCAAAGACGTACAGGTTTGTAGGTTAATTGGCTTTGGTAAAAATTGTAAATTGTCCCTAGTGTGTGTCGGATAGTGCTAGTGTGTGGGTATCACTGGTCGGCGTGGACTCGTGGGCCTAAGGGCCTGGTTCCACGCTCTATCTCTAAACTGAACTAATCATTCTAATTAGGGCAGCGATTAATTAATGATAAATCACTTTGTCAAAATGATTCAATGTTAATCAGAAAGTTGCAGTAGCTCACAGATTTCCAATTTAAGATCCATGCTTTAGCCAACAATACAGAAAACACACATACGACAAAGTAATAATACGGCTTAATGAATGAAAAATGTTTTAACTTGTGATTTTATTTGCAAGGAAACTTCTTTAAAAAAAATCAAATAGTTACAGAGCCCATATGGAGGAACATTAAAGTAGAATTATGTTTTTTTTGATTTACAACTCGATTATTACAAAACCAACATCACAAAATAGGGACCATGTATTGTCAACATCAGGATGGTCAGGACTCGGACTGTGTACAGCTTCCAACATTAAATCTTGCAAACCAGGTAGTTGATGAATGACTGCTCGCTGCAGTTACTATACAGCAAGATACAGCCTGAGAGTTGGTTTACATAAAGGTAGACACAAAATGCTGGAGGCTGTATCTCTGGAGAGAAGGAATGGGTGATGTTTCGGGTCGAGACCCTTCTTCAGACTGATGTCAGGGGAGTTCACTCCGCTCAGTCCGCCTAAACCCACCTGATCTCCTGGTTGCTAAACACTTTAACTCCCCCTCCAATTCCCACGTGGACCTTCCTGTCCCAGGGCCTGCTCAGCCGAGTGAGGCCCAACGCAAATTGGGGGAACAGCACCTCATATTCCGCCTTAGGCAGCTTACACCCCAGCGGCATGAACATTGACTTCTTCAACTTCAAATAACCCATGCTTTCCCCCTCTCTCCATCCCTCCCCCTTCCCAGGTTCTCCCACCAGTCTTACTGTCTCCAACTACATGTTACCTCCTTTCTGTCCCAGGGCCTCCTCCATGGCCAGAGTGAGGACCACCGTAAATTGGAGGAGCAGCACCTCATATTTCGCTTGGGCAGTTTGCACCCCAGCGGTATGAACATTGACTTCCCTAATTTCAGGTAGTCCTTACTTTCTCCTCCCCTTCTCAGCTCTCCCTCAGCCCACTGGCTCCACCTCTTCCTTTCTTCCTCCCACCCCCCCAGTCCACCCTCACATCAGTCTGAAGAAGGGTTTCGACCCGAAACGTTGCCTATTTCTTTCCCTCCATAGACGCTGCCTCACCCGCTGAGTTTCTCCAGCATTTTTGTCTACCGTCGATTTTTCAGCATCTGCAGTTCCTTCTTAAACAAGTTATCTCTTGCTTTGTTGTCGCCTTTTTCCAGCTAACAATGAACTATTCTACATTTTCCTTGACCTACATTCCCTTTGTCCTGTTTTCACACCTTACACTTCCTTATCTACGTATCTCCCTCTCCCCTTGACGTCAGTCTGAAGAAGGGTCCCGACCCGAAACATCCTCAATTCCTTCTCTCCAGAGATGCTGCCTGTCCCGCTGAGTTACTCCAGCATTTTGTGTCCATCTTCGGTTTAAACCAGCATCTGCAGTTCCTTCCTACACGTCTGCACGCCACACTTCACAAACTCCACACTTCACAAACTCCACCTTTAAGCTTTGGTCGAGCCCTGGGATTAGGGTCTACGTGGTCTTGTCTCCGCTGTGCGGTGGAGTTTATGTTCTGAAGGACAATCTTTTTACTAACTCGCACTGAACGGGCGGGTAAAGGGTCTCGACCCGAAACGTCGCCTATTCCTTCTCTCCAGAGATGCTGCCTGTCTCGCCGAGTTATTCCAGCATTTTGTGTCTATCCTCGGGAAAACACCTCACAAGTAAGTTCCAACTCTGCCACAGGTTTCCCCTCCTCTGTAAAAGAGCCGCCCGGACCCGCGACCACCCAGCTACGTCTCTTGAGGACTACCAACCCAGCTCCTGCCATCTCCTCCTCAGCGAGCTTGGCCACGGTCTGGTGGCATAGGGCGGTGTCAATGAAGATTGACTTCAAACTCAAGAGTGCGCGGCCGAGGTGTAGGTGGACATCTCTGAGGTCGACACAAAATGCTGGAGTAACTCAGCGGGGCAGGCAGCCTCGCTGGAGAGAAGGAATGGATAACGTTTCGGGTCGGGACCCTTCTGAAGAAGTCGTGCTGAAGAAGAGATGCTGCCTGTCCTGCTGAGTTACTCCAGCTCCTACTATCTCCTCCCCAGCGAGTTTTGCCACAGTATGGCGGTCTCAAAAGTATATGCCTGATAGGGTGGGGGGAGAGAAAGAGTTCCCCTCTAAATAAGGGAAGGGATTTCACGCCAGTGGGCCACATAAGTGGCAAGGGTGTGAGGTCAAATTATGTCTGGGTAAAAAGGTATTGAATGTATGTATAGCCACCGAGAATGTCGGATGGAGTTTTTTTGTTGTTGCACGGATCATGTATTGTATATATTTATTTCTCGAATAAAGTCCATATTGAAATTAAAAAAGGTATGGTGGCATCGGGCGCTGTCAAAAAGCTTCCCGCTAAGCCTGTGAGGGGTGGGGTTGGGGTCAGGTTGGTAGGCGAAGCAAGAGTCCATCCGAAGGTACACAAAAAAGGCTGGAGAAACTCAGCGGGTGCAGCAGCATCTATGGAGCGAAGGAAATAGGCAACGTTGAAATAGGCTGCCCCACAAAAAAGGCTGGAGAAACTCAGCGGGTGCAGCAGCATCTATGGAGCGAAGGAAATAGGCAACGTTGAAACGTTGCCTATTTCCTTCGCTCCATAGATGCTGCTGCACCCGCTGAGTTTCTCCAGCCTTTTTTGTGTACCTTCGATTTTCCAGCATCTGCAGATCCTTCTTGAACACAAGAGAGTCCATCCCGACCTGTCCTTCCCACCCAAAAGGGGCAGCCAGCCAAGCCAAGCCGCGGCTCAACAGTGCGTGGCCACCGAGGTGTAGGTGGACATCTCCCGGCGGATGGTGCTGAACGGGGACAACTCCAGCTCGGTGGTGTACTCGTTGTCGTTGTCCTCGCTGGCGGCGGCCGAGAGCTTGGGGCCGCACTCCCCGCAGCAGCAGCAGCAGCAGTCGAGGAAGGCCCGGCTGAAGGGCTTGCACAGGCAGAACAGGACGACCGGGGTGACGCACGACTTGAAGAACAAGAGGAACTGGCTGATGAGCTGCAGCAGGTCCACGGTGCGCTGGGACACGCCGGTGGCCATGTAGGCGGTCACGATGTTGCAGATATTCTCGGGCACGATGCAGAAGCCGTAGAGGATGGTCAGGGCCACCACCGTGCAGTTCATCTGCCCCTCCAGCTGGATCTGCCGCTTGTTCCCCCGGGCGCACGACTTCTCCGCCGCCCTGATCTTCCTGGCCGTCACCACCGAGCTGCCGATGGTGAACAGGGTGGGCAGGCAGAAGTAGCAGCCGAAGTACCACCACATGCGGGCGCCGTCGTAGGTGAGGGCCAGCACGTAGATGGAGTCGGGCAGCTTGGGGGAGATCTTCACCACGCAGCGGTCCACGGTGAGGGAGGAGGAGGCCACCTCCTCGGTCGACAGCTGCCGCAGGGCGATCTCCGGCAGGGCCAGCAGCAGGGCCCCCACCCAGATCACGGCCAGCTTGGCCGCCGTCGAGGAGCAGTTCTCGATCATCTCGTAGTACATCTGCACGTTGGTCGCCGCCCGGAACCTGTCGATGCACAGGGCACACAGGGTGAAGGTGGTCACACCCAGGGAAGCAACCTGCCAGAGAAGCAACCAAGAGAACAACACTTTAGTTTCACGTTTTAAGAATAAGGGGGTTAGGCCATTTAGGACCGAGACGAGGAAAAACCTCTTTCACCCAGAGAGTTGTGAATCTGTGGAATTCTCTGCAACTGAAGGCACTGGAGGCCAATTCACTGGATGTTATTATGGATGTTAATAACTGGAGAGTTATTATGCCCCTGTCCCACTTAGGCAACCTGAACGGAAACATCTGGAGACTTTGCGCCCCACCCAAGGTTTCCGTGCGGTTCCCGGAGGTTGCAGGTGGTTGCCGGAGGTTGCAGGTCGTGGAAGCAGGTAGGGAGACTGACAAAAACCTCCGGGAACCGCACGGAAACCTTGGGTGGGGCGCAAAGTCTCCAGAGGTTTCCGTTCAGGTTTCCTAAGCGGGACAGGGGCATTAGACTTAACTCTTAGGGCTAATGGAATGAAGGGATATGGGGAGAAAGCAGGAACGGGGTACTGATTTTAGATGATCAGCCATGATCATATTGAATGGCCCAAATCGCCTACTCCTACTCTATGTAATTTTGTGGTTTTATGACTGTTGGCAGATCAATTTCCCCCCTGGGATAAATAAAGTTTTATCGTATTGTATCGTAATGCCTCCTGTTTCATACAATGCAGCAAAATCAATAAACAAAAGAAAAAAATCACCATCCAGATAATGCTAAAATTTTAATGGATGCTCCTGGTTCTATTTAGATTTCCAACATATATGGTGGATATATGAACGTATAGCATATACATACGAACATATTACATGAAGTGATATTTGAACATCAACACTCACTATTGTAAGTTCATAGGTTCTAGGAGCAGAATGAGGCCATCAAGTCTACTCCACCATTCAATTGTGGCTGATCCACCCCATTCTCCTGCCTTCTTCCCATAACCCCTGACACCCCGTACTAATGAAAGGGGAGAAACGTTTCATCTCGGCCGGACCACTTTGATGGCTGTGGAGTACGAGAATGGATCACAGGTGATTACTGGGCAATACACACACTAATGATGACAGGACAATGGATATTCCTCAGATAGACACAAAATGCTGGAGTAACTCAGCGGGTCAGGCAGCATCTCTGGAGAAAAGGAATAGGCGACTTTTCGGGTCCAGACCCGAGTCTGAAGAAAGGTCTCGACCAGAAACGTCACCTATTCCTACTCTCCAGAGATGCTGCCTGACCCGCTGAGTTACTCCAGCATTTTGTGTCTATTTTCATGGTAAACCAGCATCTGCAGTTCCTTCTTGCACAATGGATATTCCTAGGTTCTATTTTGCTTGACGTCGCATTTATTTGAACATCAATGCTTCCCATTATACTCGAGAGGAAACATTTCATCTCGGCCAGATCACTTTGATGGCTGAGGAGGAGCACAAGGACTTTGACTGGGAACATAGGCAGCGGTTGTTTGCCTCTTTCACACAGGCAAAACTGAGCGTTTCAGAACAGTGGTAGGCCATTCGTGCCACTGGACTCAATGACATAGTCAACTGTGTACCGACTTGGCTCAATAGTGTACAGAAGAGATGGCATCTCCAACAATGTTCTTCATTCCCACTCCAAAATAGAGTTGTCCACCTAAGCTTTTAACCCAAGTCTCTATAACCATATAACAATTACAGCACAGAAACAGGCCATCTCGGCCTTTCATGTCCATGCCGAACACTTATTTTCCCCTAGCCCCATCTACCTGCACTCAGACCATAACCCTCCATTCCTTTCCCATCCATATACCATCCAATTTATTTTTAAATGATAAAATCAAACCATTTCCACTGGAAGCTCATTCCACACAGCTACCACTCTCTGAGTAAAGAAGTTCCCCCTCGTATTACCCCTAAACTTCTGTCCCTTAATTCTCAAGTCATGTCCTCTTGTTTGAATCTTCCCTACTCTCAATGGGAAAAGCTTATCCACGTCAACTCTGTCTATCCATCTCACCATTTTAAAGACCTCTATCAAGTCCCCCCTTAACCTTCTGTGCTCCAAAGAATAAAGACCTAACTTGTTCAACCTTTCTCTGTAACTTAGTTGCTGAAACCCAGGCAACATTCTAGTAAATCTCCTCTGTACTCTCTCTATTTTGTTGACATCCTTCCTATAATTAGGCGACCAAAATTGTTTGTTAATCTCTAAGTTTACTTTAGTTTTGAGTTACAGCACGGAAACAGGCCCTTTGGCCCACCAATGTGCTGATGAACGATCCCCGTACACTAGTACTATCCTACACACTAGAGACCATTTACAACTTTTTCCGAAGAAAGTTAACCCGCGAACCTGTATGTCTTCGGAGTGTGGGAGGAAACCGGAGCATCGGGAGTAAACCCACTTTGGTCACGGGGGAGATCGTATAAACTCCGTACAGACAACACCCGTAGTCAGGATCGAACCCATGTCTCTACCGCTGCTCTGCCGTGCCGCCCTGGTGTGTATCCTTCCGTTACTATGTCAACGATCATGTGCCTGGGTGAATTTTTCTTCTCCAAATTCTCTTACCATAGCCATTATAAAGTTACGAAGTATTTCCATGTTTTATTCCTGGTATTTAATGCAAAACTATCCTTTGAACACACAGCCGGGAGAAGAAGATGGAACTTAGCACTCTGAGTTTGAAGTCAATCTTCATTGACATAAATGCAATAACCCCATTAAATAAAAAGGATTCTTGGAGCTGAGAGCAAACCTACTTCAAATATGATCTGTGTAATCTAACCACTGTACAACCTTCTCAAAGACTTAATTCTATGCCATCCATCCAAAGGCAATAAGTGTGCCTTTCCAACTCATTTAATTCCTTTCTCAACATCTACATTTTAAGATCATGTTCAGCTGTGGTATTTTGTGGTTTAAGACTTTACGAGCGTTGACTTGAAACATTCTTTTTAACAAGAGTATTCGCTGCCCAAAACATTCCCTTGCTGGTGTCATTGTGGCGTTCGTAGCATGCATTGCACCAACTTGTCAAGAATTTATTGGCAGGGCAATTCAATGCCAGAACCTCCAAATGGGGTCAAAGGAAGAGCATTCACGTCGCGGCCCTGTTTCCACCAATCTTTCCACCACCACGCACAAGAAGCACAAGAAGCGACAAGACAGACACCATTGTGTGCAGATGCCGAGAAGTGTCTTCAGCTCCGGCTGAACAACTTCTAATCTTATGTGTGGACTCGAAAAGAAGAAGACTTTCAAACGTCTTGATTAGGAAGGATGCCAAAGGTTGTGGGGAGAAGGGAAGAGTATGGGGTTTAGTTTAGTTTAGTCTAGAGATACAGGGTGGAAGCAGGCCCTTCAGCCCACCGAGTACACACCGACCAGCGACCAACCGCGTACTAGTTCTATCCTACAAGCTAGGGACAATTTACAGAAGCTAATTAACCTACAAACCTGCACGTCTTTGGAATGAGGGAGGAAACCGGAACACCCGGAGAAAACTGACGCTCGTGGTCACAGGGAAAACGTGCAAACTCCGTACAGACAGCTCCCATAGTCAGGACCAAACCCGGGTCTCAACACAACTGTTGCACCACTGTGCCGCCCACAAAGTTCTCAACCACACTCAACCCATGATATTAAGTGTGTCTTGAACAGTACAAGATGATAAAATAGGAGCTGGCTTAAAAGAAGAGTTGAGTCAGATAGTAAGCAGATGCACAAAATTAATGCTTGGAAATTTTTCACGCACACTATGTTTTATGATTGTGATTTTAATAACCATTAGAGACTAATATGTTTTACCTCATTAAATATTTGTATTATTTTTACTTCATTATGTTACTTCAATTACGATACAAACGTATTGAAGCCGGTATTTATGTTTGGACCATTGGTGCATTTATCAATAATCCACCACCACCTCCTCCCTTTCAAACGCTCCCTCTTTTGCTAAAAGAAGTAATGCCTAGCCAGGTCCCACAGTGGTGCAAGCGGTAGAGTTGCTGCCTTACAGCACCAGAGACCCGGACTCGATCCTGCCTGTGGATGCTGTCTGTACGGAGTTTGTACGTTCTGCCTGTGACCACGTGGGTTTTCTACGGTTGTTCCGTTTTCCTCGAACACTCCAAAGACGTACAGGTTTGTAAGTTAATTGGCTGCAATAAAATTGTACATTGTCCCTAGTGTGTGTAGGATAGTGCGAGAGTGCGGGGATCGTTGGTTGGTGCGGGCTCGGTGGGCCGATGAGCCTGTGTTGTATCTCTAAAGTCTAAAGTATAGGCACTCTCAATAAGCTTCAATGCGACACCTAAGGCAACAGATTTTGAACGGGCTTCTGCAGAACAGCTGGGCTCTCTGCTTCTCAATGTAGAAATGTAACATAGAAACATAGAAAATAAGTGCAGGAGTAGGCCATTCGGCCCTTCGAGCCTGCTCCGCCATTCAATATGATCATGGCTGATCATCCAACACAGTATCCTGTACCTGCCTTCTCTCCATACCCCCTGATCCCCTTAGCCACAAGGGCCACATCTAACTCCTTCTTAAATATAGCCAATGAACTGGCCTCAACTACCTTCTGTGGCAGAGAATTCCAGAGACTCACCACTCTCAGTGTGAAAAATGTTTTTATCATCTCGGTCCTAAAAGACTTCCCCCTTATCCTTAAACTGTGACCCCTTGTTCTGGACTTCCCCAACATCGGGAACAACCTTCCTGCATCTAGCCTTTCCAACCCCTTAAGAATTTTGTAAGTTTTGTAACTCGGCAGGTCAGGCACATTGTTGGAAAACATTGATAGGTGATGTTTCGGGTCGGGACCATTTTTCAGTCTGCCCTTGAAATGGTACCTATCCATGTTCTCCAACAATGCTGCTCAAAGCGCTGGGTTAATCCAATAAATCATCTTTGATTTCTGAGTTCCTTCATCTACGATTTAATGTCCAATCACTTTCACAAGTTTTATGTTTGTGATTATTGTCGCCTGTACCGAAGTATAATGAAAAGCTTTTGATGCGTGCTATCCAATCAGTTAATACCATACATTAATAAAATGAAAGATAGCCACAAAATGCTGGAGTAACTCAGTGGGTCAGACAACATCTCTAGAGAAAAGGAATGGGTGATGTTTTGGATCGAGACCTTTCTTCAGACCCAAAACGTCACCTATTCATTTTGTCCAGAGATGCTGCCTGACCCGTTGAGTTACTCCAGTTTTTTATGTCTATCTTCAGTTTAAGCCAGCATCTACAGTTCTTCCCTACACCTGAATACAACCAAGCCAAACACACGTACAAAGGGCAAAGTGAAGAGAAAGACACCAGAACATAGTTTCTCCGCAATGTAGCGTAACAGTTCGAGAGAAAAAGGCAATGGGGGATGTTGGAGAATCGGACAGCTACCCAACTTATGGAAGATTGTTTAGAAGTCTCATACAAGAGGGGTTCGAGTCTGGAAGCACCTGCTTCCAAGCTTCTGTATCTGGAACTGGGAGGAGAAGGAATGACCTGGATGGGGAAAGGCCATTATGTTGGCTATGTTGGCTGCTATTCTGAGGCAGCGTGAAGTGTGGATGGGTAAATGGGGGGGATTCTGGTTGATGTAATCAATGGCTAATGAACTCAGAAACAGAAAACCTGTGTCCATGCGGTTAGCAAGCTCATTTATATCAGTGACTGTCTGATCCAGTTTTTGCCTGTGTATCATTCAGCTAAATTTGAGGACTACTATATGGAGAAATATAATGACCGGACTCTCATTCTTTCAATTTTTTTCTTGCTTACATACTTTAATACAGCAGTTTAAAAATGCAGGTTATGCAAACCAGAGGCCCCATGGCAGAAGCATCCATGTCGTGGGGCTGGAAACTGGAAGTATCCTGAGCTAATTCTGCTACCACCATCATCTATTGCAACAAATGATGGCTCCCACTGATTGTCGCCGGAAGCTTGCGACGGACGATGACAGCGAGGCCAACATTTGTAACAAGTTGGACTCGCCAAGAAGATGCAAACCAGAGTTATATTTGCTAGATCAAAGAAAAGCAAAATACTGTACAGTCTGCCAATTTGAAAAAAAGCAGAAAATGTCAGAGATGCTTAGCATCGCTGGAGAAGATAGAGTGATAAACTTTCAGGCCAATCAATGATTCAAAGATAAATGTTAGTTTAGTTTAGAGATACAGCGCAGAAACAGGCCCTTCGGACCACCGAGTCCGCACCGACCAGCGATCCCCACACACCAACACTATCCTACCCTAGGAACAATTTCTACATTTATGTCAAGCCAAATAACCTACAAACCTGTACGTCTTTGGAGTGTGGGAGGAAATCGAAGTTCTCGGAAGAAACCCACACGGTCACGGGGAGAACGTACAAACTTCAGCAACTCTACCACTGCGCTGCCTCACAATGCATTGGGCACAACTGCAATGTACAAAGTACAATGTGGCATGAATTCACTTGATGCATAAACTGTGCAAGTTAGAACTATTTCCTGATGGAAGTATATGCTTTCCAGATAGATGTGTGTAGAAATATAAAATTATTGGAGGCACAGATAGGGTGGATGGTCAGAACCTTTATTCCCCAGGGTGGAAATGTCAAAGCCTAGAGGCCATAGCTTTAAGGTGTCAGGGGCAAAGTTAAAAGCTGTTGTGCAGGGCAAGGTATATATTTAAGGCAGAGGGTGGTGGGTGCTTGGAATGCACTGCTAGGAGTGTTGGTGGAGGCAGATACGATAATGGCCATTTAAGAGGTTTTTAGATAGGCACGTGGATATTCAGGGAATGGAGGGATACGGATCATGTAATCTGTGTTTATTTAATTTAATTTACCTCTCCTCTGGGGAGGTCGACTCATCATCAGCTGACATCCTTCCTCATTGAAGAGGAGACAAAGTGCTGGAGTAACTCAGTGGGTCACGAAGCACCTCTAGAGAAAATAGACAGGTGACATTTCGGGTCGAGACCCTTCCTCAGACGTAACTGCAGATGCTGGTTAATACACAAAAGGACGCAAAGTGCTGGAGTAACTCAGCGGGTTAGGCAGCATCCCTGGAGAACATAGACAGGTAATTTTTTGGGTCAAGACCCTTCTTCAGACCCGAAATGTCACCTCTCCCTGTTCTCCGTAGATGCTGCCTGACCCGCTGAATTACTCCAGTATTGTGTGTCCTTTTGTGCATTACCCAGCACCTGCAGTTCTTTGGTTTTACACTCCTGCATTGGTTGAATACAATTTGTCCATATAGGAATGGATACAAATCTCATATAATTCTGCAATCTCTATCATTTTGTTTCATAGTTTATTCCTTTTTACAAGAGGATTGTCTATTTTAGTAATGGTTCTGATAAGAGAAAATGTATAACTTATTTTTCAAATTTCAGAGCAGTGATGACTAACGTATGCATTATTAAGCCTCAGCAAATACCAAGCATGCTGTCTGTACAGAGTTTGTACGTTCTCCCTGTGACCGTGTAGATTTTCTCCGGGTGCTCCGGTTTCCTCCCACACTCCAAAGGCGTACAGGTTTGTTGGTTAATTGGCTAGGTATGAATGTAAAATTGTAAATTGTCCCTCGAGTGTGTGTAGGATAGTATTAATGTGCGGGGATCTCTGGCCGGTGTGGATCGGTGGGCCGAAGGGCCTGTTTCCACGTTGTACTCTCTAAAGTCTAAATGAGTGTCGGAAACAGGACTGGTGAGCCAGATGCCAAATTATTGGGATTTCTGAGTTTTCTTGTAAATCTTTATACATTACGTATCCCTTCTCTGTGTTCGAAGCGACAGTGTTAAAAAAGAAACTGCATATGACAGAAAATTCAGCATGTCTAAGAACACGATGTGAAAGTAATACTGCATGTGAAACTCTAATGGACGTCTGCTGACAGGCAGCAGTCACCATTAAATTGTACCAGTTTATATAAAAGATAAATCCTACACAGAGATTGACAGAGACATTAATGGGCCTGTCCCACTTAAGGGATTTTTTAGGCAACTACAGCCGACTAGTTTGTTGCCACATGTTTGCCGGTGGTCGCCGGGAGTAGTCTCCTAAGTTGCGCAGAAAGTTGTAGCGTCTTTCTGCTCCCCGCTAAATTTTCAACATGTTGAAAAATTTTCGGCAACAGTGGGTTTGACGCCAATGAGCGTAGCTTGACTTCTCCTGACGTGGGTGCTGTCGTAGGTTGTCGCTAGGACGGCGTAGGTTGTCGCCGGTTTTTCGGCGATCTGCTGCGACTACGACAGTCGCCGGCAATCGCCAAGTGGGACAGGACCATAAGATTCCCTTTCTGATGTGGGTTGCAATATATTGTACTCAACTTTCATAGCTGAGCATCAGGGAGACGAGATCACGTCAAGGTTTTTAATTGTCCAAGCTCAATAAAATACCGACTCATTTAGTCCATAATTGGCTAGAATCCTCCTGCCAAGCGCCATTCTTGCCAGTAAATCGTGTAATTAATTCCGTTGTATGTTACTTCAAGATTCATTGAGCAGGATCAATCATCACGCACTGGCTCTTTCTGCTTGGATGGTTTGCCTTGTTTAAACAGTGCGCACATAAATCAGGCTGTGCACTCCACAAGTTTACACAAGCGCCCGCATTTTAATAAATAAATAAACTATTTCCCTCCTGGGATAAATAATGTTCTATCGTATCCGATAGGTGAGACTCCTAAATGTTGCTCTTGCTTATTATTCACTGGCAGACATCTGTGGCAGTGATTCATTTGGTCATTATTAACTGAGATGAAATCCATCTTAATGGTATGGTACACAGGTATGAACCGGTCTTTCCTCTGCCCAGCCTTTACCCAGGTAACTGAGATGAAACAAGATAATAACTTTCGGCAGCATATTATTCTCCTTCATGATGAAGCTGCTTTCTTTCCAGTTATATTATACTACATTGTGTAAACATCAGATATGATTTAACCGCTCCACAGGCATTCACTTATCTTTTCTCTGGAGAACTGATTGATTTTGCCTATCTGCACTCACTGCAGCTATAGACAGAGCAATACAGCACAGGAACAGGCTCTTCGGCCCACAATGTCCATGCTGAACATGATGCCAAGCTCAACTAATCTCCTCTGTCTGCACATCATGCATTTCCCTCCATTCCCTGCATATCTATGTGCCTGGCCAAAAGCCTCCACAATGCCACTATTGTATCTGCCTCCACCACTACCCCTTGAAGCTCGTTCCAGGCACCCACCACATTCTGTATGAAAAACATTTGACCTGAAAGTAGAGTCACATTGCATGGAAACAGGCCCTTCGGCCCAACTTGCCCAATGCTGACCAAGATGACCCATCCACGCTAGTCCTACCTACCCACGTTTGGCCCATGTCCCATTGTACTTTATCTATCCACGTACCTGTCCAAATGTCTTTTGAATGTTGTGATGGTACCTGCCTCAACCACCTCTTCTGGCAGCTTGTTCCATACACTGTGTGAAAAGGTTGTGCTTCAGGTTTCTATTAAATATTTCCCCTCTCATCTTAAACTTATGTCCTCTGGTTCTTGATTCCCCTACCCTGTCATTCCCCTCATGATGTTATATACCTCTACAAGATCACCCCTCAGCCTCCTGTGCTCCAAGGAATAAAGTCCCAGCCTGCCCGACCTCTCCCTACAGCTCAGCCCCTCAATTCCTGCCAATACCATTGTAAATTCCCTCTGCATTCTTTGCAGCTTAACAACATATTTCCCCCAGCAGGCGGACCAAAGCTGAACACAATACTACAAACGCGGCATCACCAATGTCTTGTAACATCCAGACTTCCATACTCATCTCCTTTAAAATTAAATCACCTTAAATCTATGTTCTCTAGCCTTTGATATTTCCTTCCTGGGAAAAGATTTCCGACTGTCTGCTTCTGGGCATTAGTTCAGTTTATCTGTATTCATAAGAATATCAGGGTGGCACAGCGGTGCAGCTGGTTGAACTGCTGCTCACAGCACTAGATACGTGGGTTCGATCCTGACCTTGGGTGCTGGAGCATGGAGTTTGCATGTTCTCCCTCTGACCATGTGGGTTTTCGACAGGCGCCCCGGTTTCCTCCCATGTCCCAAATACATGCGGGTTTGTAGGCTGATTGGCCTCTGTAATATTTCCCCCAGTGTACAGGGCATGAATGAGGAAGTGGGATAACACAGAACTAGTGAAACATTTAGACAGGAAAATGGACAGGAAAGGTTTAGAGGGATATGGGCCAAACGCAGGCAGATGAGACTCACATGGAAGGGATGTATTGGCCGGTGTGGACAAGATGGACCGAATGGCCAGTTCCCACACTGTAAGACTCTATGATTCTAGTGTGAACGGGTGATCGATGGTCGGCATGGTCCAGGTGGGCTGAAAAGGCCTGCTTGCATGCTGTATCACGAAACTAAACTAATTAAGACAGAAAATGCTGGAAACACTCAGCGAGCCAGGCTGGCATCTGCATCAATTAAAACGGTTAACTTTTCAGGTCGAAGACCTTTGTCAGAACTTGTGAGAAAGAGGGAAGATTCTCATTACCCATACAGTGGGAAACAGGTCAGGTCAGGGGGAGTTCCCCCCCAACCACGGGTACCATGTAATCCCGTGCTACCTGCTCCATGGTCGGATATCGGCGACTAAACCGTCTCCCCCACCTGGTTTGCCAGGTGAGGAGGGGGCTGTGGACCCCCAGCAGGACCAACAACAAGACCTGTCAAAGGGCGGATGAGATTCTAGTGAGCCAACGGCCATCCACACTTCAGTAGAAGTTGCGATTACTGTCGTATAAAGCATTGTAAGGAGTGAAGAAAAACATGAAAAGTAATTCTTCCCTCTCCTTGTTTCTCAAAAGAGACGTTGTTAATAATAATAATTATAGGACCCATTCTCCTCCACCACCATGGAACTCGGAGAGATCCTGTTGAACACAGTCGGGGAGGACCGAAGGCAAGTCTGGAAGGAGTTGATAGAAAACACCAACATGACCAATAACATGACAATGACAATTAAAATTGAATCTGAATCTGAATCTGGGATAACAGCAGGAAGGCATGGGCCACAATCCGCCTCCTCGGTGAAGACCATACCACACCGCCCACGCTCACAACAGTCCAGCAAACTCAGTTGCAGCACAGCTGGTGGCAAACGGTCGTAGCCAAAACCGGCGCAGACCCACAGGAGAATACCGCCGGACAGCGGTAACAGACCGCCTACAACCAGCCAGCGCTCTCACCAAGCCCTTCGACCTAGAAGAACTCGAAGCTGCAATGAGCATGCTGAAACCTGGGAAAGCAGCAGGAATCGACGATGTACTGACGGAAATGATACAGCACCTTGGACCTAAAGCAAAGACCTGGCTCCTAGCAATGCTGAACTCATGCACAGAAAACAACCCCACCTGTATGGAGAAAGGCCAAGACTGTCGCAATTCCCAAACCTGGAAAGGACCCATCATCCCCAAAGAGCTACAGACCCATGTCCCACCTCTGCATCACCTACAAGCTCTACGAGAGGCTACTACTCCAACGCCTTATGCCACTTATAGACTCCAAGCTTACTAAAGATCAAGCTGGCTTCCGCCCTGGCCGCTCCTGTGCCAGGCAGCTACTGAGCCTCACCCAACACATTGAGGACGGTTTTGAGTGCAAACTCATCACCAGAGCAGCTTTCATAGACCTCACCGCTGCCTACGACACTGTCCAGCACCGCACCATGATCAGGAAACTTTTTGACATGACTGGTGACCTCGACCTGTGCCAAGTCATCAAAAGCCTTCTCAACAACAGGCGCTTCTTCGTTTAACTAAACGACAAGAAGAGCAAATGGAAAGCCCAAAAGAATGGCCTACCACAAGGCAGCGTACTGGCCCCCCTCCTCTTCAACATCTACGCCAACGACCAACCACTTCCCCCACAATGCCGCCGCTTCATCTATGCTGATGACCTCTGCATCACCACCCAACAGGAGAACTTCCAGAAGATCGAGTCTGTCCTGGAAAGCGCCCTCCAAGAGATGACAACCTACTACAATAACAACCACCTGAAACCCAACCCATCAAAAACCCAACTATGCAGCTTCCATCTTAAAAATCGAGATGCAGGAAAACAACCGAGCGTCTCATGGGATGGCCACAAACTCTCCAACCACTTCCACCCCGTGTACCTCGGAGTCACACTCGACAGGACACTCTCTTTCAAAACCCACCTTCAGAACACCAAAGCCAAGGTCAACACTCGCAACAACATCCTGCGCAAACTGGTAAACTCAAAGTGGGGCGCTGATCCACCAACCATCCGTGCAACTGCCCTAGCCCCGTGCTTCTCCACAGCTGAATACGCGTGCTCAAGCTGGAGCCGCTCCCACCACACCAAACTGGTTGACACAGCCCTCAACGACACCTGCCGCATTATCACGGGATGCATAAAGACAACGCCAGTCCCGTGCCTCTACGCCCTAGCTGGTATTGCCCCCCCCATATCAGACGATCCATCGTCGCCCAAGATGAGCGGAGAGCACAGGAGACCGATACCAGGCACCCCCTGCACGGACACACAGCACCTCCACCCCGACTGAAATCCAGAGCCAGTTTCTTGCAGACAGTCCCACCTCTCCAGACAACCAAAGAAACAGCAAGGACCAACATCTGGAAAGATGAATGGAACCAGCTCAACACACGAGCCCACGACTGGTTGGAGAGAGGAATCACTCCGACTGAATGCCTCGCCAGCGGGCACGACCTCCCATGGCCAACCTGGAAGACCCTCAACAGATTACGAGTGGAGCAGGGGAGGTGCAAAGCACTTATGAAAGCATGGAACTACCAGGCAGAAGACACATGCAGCTGTGGAGCAGTACAGACAATGTCCCACCTACTGGAGTGTGACGACGCCCCCCAGTGCAGCCCCCAGGACCTGGCTGAACCGACCTGACCAGCTGTGACCTGCGCCAGGTACTGGCAGAACGACATCTGAGATTGCAACGGACTCGAAGAAGTAGAATAATAATAATAATAATAATAAACATACAGTGGTGCAGCTTGTAGAACTGCCACCTCACAGCTCCTGAGGCTCAAGTTCATCCCTGACTGCTGGTGCTGACTGTGTGGAGTTTGCATGTTCTCCCTGTGACTATACAGCTTTCCCCTGGGTGTTCCTGTTTCCTCGCACACCCCAAAGATGTATGGGTTTGTAGGTTAATTGGTCACTGTACACTCTGGGGGACATTGATGGCAATAAGGGGAATACTGTAATAGTTTGGGAGGATGAGGGGGGGACCTCATTGAAATTTATTGACTAGTGAAAGGCCAGGATAGAGTGAATGTGGAGAGGATGTTTCCACCAGTGGGAGAGTCTAGAACCAGAGGCCATAGCCTCAGAATTAAAGGACGTACCTTCAGAAAGGAGATGCAGAAAAATTTCTTTAGAGGGTGGTGAATCTGTGGAATTCATTGCCACAGACGGTTGTGGAGGCCAAGTCAATGGATATTTTTATGGCGGAGATTAGTATACTTGAATATTGAATATTGAGATTAGTAGACATGAATAGTAGGGGTGTCAGGGGTTATGAGGCAAAGGCAGGAGAGTGGGGTTGAGAGGGAAAGATAGATCAGCCATGACTGAATGACCCAACTCTACACTAGGGCCATACAGACTAACTCCATCCCAAAGATATGGCAGACAGCAAAAGTCATTGCTATACCAAAACCTGGCAAAGACGAAAAACTAGCAGCAAGCTACCGCCCAATCTCTCTACTCTGCGTCCCACTCAAAATCTTAGAACGCCTTATACTACAACGTATATCTCCAGGAGTAGAAGAGATTCTCAGTGTGGATCAGGCAGGTTTCCGCAAGGACCGCAGCACAGGAGAACAAGTTCTGGCCCTAACCACCTGCATTGAAAACGGCTTCGAGAACAAACTGAAGACCGGGGCAGTGTTCCTTGATCTCACCGCAGCCTATGACACTGTGTGGCACAAAGGCCTCCTCCTAAAACTCACCAAAGCACTCCCTGCCTGGGCATCAGAAACCATCAAATCTCTGCTCTCCAACCGTAGGTTCAGAGTTCACCTTGGACAGAACAAGAGCAGAAGAATGGGCTCCCGCAAGGGTCAGTTTTAGCCCCAACCTTGTTCAACCTTTACACAAATGACCTACCCACCACCAAATCCCGCAAATTCATCTATGCAGATGACATCTGTTTGGCCTTCCAAGCACCAGATTTTGGTACATTGGAACAGGTGCTCAATGAAGACCTTGCTAAACTGGACGAGTACTGCAAAACCTGGCGCCTAAAACCAAGCCCAGCAAAAACGGTCGCCAGTGTGTTCCACCTCCATAATGCAGAAGCCACAAGAGAACCAAACATCTATCTGAGCAGGACCAAACTGAAGTATGCCCCCACTTCAACCTACCTCGGAGTGACCCTTGACAGGACCCTATCCTTCAAGGAACATCTCAAAAGAACAGCAGCTAAGGTGAAGTCCAGAAACAATCTCCTCAGCAAGCTTGCTGGCTCAAAGTGGGGGGCAGCAGCCCCCACAATGAACATTTCAGCACTAGCCCTTGCATTTTCTTCAGCCGAATATTGTGCCCCTGTTTGGTCCAGGTCATCCCACACACACCATGTGGACACCCAATTGAACTCAACAATGAGGATCATCACAGGAACAATCCGCTCAACACCACTCCCCTGGCTCCCTGTCCTATCCAACATAGCCCCTCCACACATCCGGCGAGTAGTCCTCACTCAAAGGATGCTCCAAAAGACCAAAAACTCCCCTCACCTGCCAATTCACATGGACATCTTCAATCCACCCACTGCTCGACTTCCATCTAGACGACCAATTTGGAAGAACCCACCACCAGCTGATTTCACCATCCAATCAGCTTGGAAAAAGGAATGGGAGTCCAAGGACGTCCCAAATAAACATCTGGTGTCAGACCCCACCCTACCGGTCCCTGGCACCAATCTCCCAAGGAAGCAGTGGACGACGCTGAATAGACTCAGGACTGGACATGGCCCCTGCTTGGCCAGCCTTCACAAATGGGGCAGCAGCCCAACCCCACGGTGTGCTTGTGGAGAGCAGCAAACAATGCAACACATCATTGAAGCATGCCCTCAACAAAGACTCAAAGGAGGACTTGTCACCCTTCATACAGCAGATCAAGAGGCAACTGCTTGGCTAAAGGACTTTGCATTCGCTAAATAAATAAAACTGAATGGTGGAGTAGACATGATGGGCCGAATGTCCTAATTCTGCTCTTAGAATTTATGATCTTCGGACACTTGTTGATAGGCATTTGGAAATGCAGGGAATGGAAGCATGTGGGCCATGTGTAGGCAGATAAGAGTTAGTCTTGGCAGAAGGACCCATTCCTGGGGGGGGAATAAGGGGGGGGGGGGAAATAAGACGAATCTGAGGTGGTAACAGATGACCTCAGGCAAGGAGGTTCCTCGATAGGCTGACTGTTGGCTAGGAACAGGCCAAGAGCGATACATGATTGTGAACTGTGGACCCGGATTGAAGAAGGGTCTCGACCCGAAACGTCACCCGTTCCTTCTCTCCAGAGATACTGCCTGTCCCGCTGAGTTGTTATGGTTGTTAAGATTGTTAAGGGTTTGGACACGCTAGAGGCAGGAAACATGTTCCCGATGTTGGGGGAGTCCAGAACCAGGGGCCACAGTTTAAGAATAAGGAATAAGCCATTTAGAACGGAGACGAGGAAACACTTTTTCTCACAGAGAGTGGTGAGTCTGTGGAATTCTCTGCCTCAGAGGGCGGTGGAGGCAGGTTCTCTGGATGCTTTCAAGAGAGAGCTAGATAGGGCTCTTAAAAATAGCGGAGTCAGGGGATATGGGGAGAAGGCAGGAACGGGGTACTGATTGGGGATGATCAGCCATGATCACATTGAATGGTGGTGCTGGCTCGAAGGACTCCTGCACCTGTTGTCTATTGTCTGTTGAGTTACTCCAATTTTTTGGGTCTATCTTCCGTTCCCTCTTTCCCTCTCCCCCTTTACGCTGACTATATAGCATGCAATAAAAAAGCGGTTCGCTGTACCTCGGTAGGCATGACAACAAATTAATCCGAATTAAACTCGTTCCACATTTCATAACGTTGTATCCCTCTTGGGGGTTCACACCTGTCTCTAACCGACAGTCAGCCTATTGGGGAACCTCCTTGCCCGAGGTCATCTGTTTCCGGTCCCGATTTGTCTTGTTTTTTCCTCCATTCCAGTTATCCCACTCTCCTTAACTCCAGTCTGAAGAAGGGTCCCGACCCGAAACGCCACCTATCCATTTTCTCCAGAAGTACTGCCTGACCCGCTGGGTTACTCCAGCACTTTGTGTCTTTCTTTGATATAAACCCGCATCTGCAGTTCCTTTTTTATTATCCCTTTGGTTTTGGCTTTGGTTTTGAATCTAGGTGCTTTTGGTAATAATGCCAGTCAGTCTCCCTACCTGCTTCCACTACCTGCAGCCTCCGGCAACCACCTGCAACCTCCGGGAACCGCACGGAAACCTTGGGTGGGGCGCAAAGTTTTCCGTAGGTTTCCGTTCAGGTTTCCGAAGTGGGACAGGGGCGTAAAAGAGGCAAAGTGCTTTTGGTTTTCTTATGCATATGTCCCTAACAGTGTTGAGGGATGCTCTACACAACACAGACAACGTCGGTTCGTTAACCCAGCCCACTATTATCTTATGGACGATATAATACAAACACATTCGGACCAGGGGCATCCATACACCTATAAATGTATATTTACACACTGGGCGTGTATATTTACACACTGGGCACAGTAGTCCACAGTAGTCCACGCCGATCAGCGCTCACACTAGTTCTATCTGTCACACGAGGGACAATTGGCAGCAGTCAATTAATTAACAAAGAGTGACAAAAGTGTCTACCTTCGATTTTCCAGCATCCGCAGTTCCTTCTTAAAAAAAACTTACAACGTTTTACGTCTTTGGGATGTGGGAGGAAACCGGAGAACCCAGAGGGAAACTCACGTGGTCAAGGTCCACACACGGATAGTACCCGAGGTCGGGATCGAACCAGGGTCTTTGACGCTGTGAGGCAGCAGCTCTCACTGTGTGCCTCGCTTCACGAACCCCACATGGTTATGGGGTTACGGGGAGAATTCAGGAGAATGGGGTTGTGAGGGAAAGATAGATCAGTCATGTTTGAATGGGGGAGTATTTGTGATGGGCCGAGTGGCTTAATCCTACTCCCAGAACTTCTCAACTCGGCCACCTGTGTCACTCTGTGGGACCTCTAAACCTATTCTATCCACGTACCTGTCCAAGTGTATGTTAAATGTTGTTACATAGCATAGCAAATCATACAAATCATAGCAAAAGGATTTGAGTATAGGAGCAGGGAGGTTCTACTGCAGTTGTATAGGGTCTTGGTGAGACCACACCTGGCGTATTTCGTACAGTTTTAGTCTCCTAATCTGAGGAAAGACATTCTTGCCATAGAGGGAGTACAGAGAAGGTTCACCAGACTGATTCCTGGGATGGCAGGACTTTCATATGAAGAAAGATTGGATAGACTCGGCTTGTACACGCTAGAATTTAGAAGATAGAGGGGGGATCTTATAGAAACTTACAAAATTCTTAAGGGGTTGGACAAGCTAGATGCAGGAAGATTATTCCCGATGTTGGGGAAGTCCAGAACTAGGGGTCACAGTTTAAGGATAAGAGGGAAGTCTTTTAGGACCGAGATGAGAAAATCATTTTTTACACAGAGAGTGGTGAATCTATGGAATTCTCTGCCACAGAAGGTAGTTGAGGCCAGTTCATTGGCTATATTTAAGAGGGAGTTAGATGTGGCCCTTGTGGCTAAAGGGATCAGGGGGTATGGAGAGAAGGCATGGATGGGATACTGAGTTGGATGATCAGCCATGATCATATTGAATGGCGGTGCAGGCTCGAAGGGCCGAATGGCCTACTCCTGCACCTATTTTCTATGTTCCTATGTTTCTATGTTACGGTATAAAATGCTGGAAATGTTTTTTTCTCCTCACCTCCAGATAAGGGATCACCTTGCATGTAAAATCTCCAAGAAGCCACGTTTTGGTCAGCTCGTGAAATATAACCAGAGGCAGACAGAAAAAGATGACCAGGAAGTCCCAGAAGGCCAAGTTGGCCAACAGCGAGTTGGAGATACTCCTCATGTAATAGTTGTGGCAAACGATGCACATGATGGAGAGATTGGCCATGATGCCGATCACAAAGATGACAATGGACAGACACATGACGGCGTAGGCTCCGTACGAGTCCTCGGTCACCGGGTAGAAAGGGTTCATCAGCCGGCGTCTCTTGGCCGGCGCCTGGAGCGCGAGCAACGCTGGAGGCTCCTGCAAGGTCAGGTGGAACGAGGCGTTGGTGTAGATGTTGGGGCCATCCAGATGTTGCGACCTGTTGAGAAGCAGCAGTTCTTGCACCTCACTGGAGAACCGCGTGGAGTTGTCACCTTGCAGGCTTTGCCGACCCTTGCCTCTTGCTTGGTCACCGCTTTTAATCCCATCCGTTCCTCGTTTGGACCTCGAACTGGTGGTGCTCTTTGTGTTGCTCTCCACCAAGTTAGATCGGCCTGGCTCAAACTTTCCCCTGGAGACGAGGTGCATGGAGATACTTTTCTTTGGAGATCCTCGCGGGATTGTCCCGGGCATCTCCCGAGCTGGGACCTCCATCTGGACATGGGTCTTGGGCAGATACCACTGGTGCATGGGTCGCCAGTCGGTGCGACCTAGAGGCGCCGAGTAGTTGCGGAACCCGGGGGGATGGACGAGGGGAGACGAGTCCTTCTCTCCGGGAGTCCCGCTAGACCGCTGGTGGTCCCCGGGTTGCCTCTGCCCGCTGCCGCTGCCGCTGCCGCTTCTCGGCTTCTCCAGGCGAGGGTTGGCCGAGATAACCCGGAGGAGGCAAAGAGCCAGCGCCCAGCGCCGCATCCTCGGGTCTGAACTCAGAGAAGAAGGGGGTGGGAGGAAAGGGACAAGAGATCATTGGCAGTGCGCCTCTCTCCGCTCTAAGGCGCGGTTAAGGGCAGGGCTGTAGCAATCTCCCCGTGGACCGGTCGCAAGTCGAAGGTATTCCAAGTATTAACATTGCCCAGACGCTGACAACTCTTCCTCTCCCTGTAGCTCCAGAGCCGCGTCCTAATCCATCGCCTCCACTGTAAGAAGAAAGGTCTCGACCCGAAACAACACCTACTCCAGTCCTTCTCTCCAGAGATGCTGCCCGACCCGCTGGGTTAGTTACTCCAGCTTTTTGTGTGTGTGTCTGTCTTCGGTTGAAAGCAACGCCTGCAGTCGCATCCTGCACACACCTCCTCTCTCTCTCTCTCGTCTCGCTGTTGGTGCCAGCGCTTTGCAAAGGGGGCACCGAACGAGGGGCGGAGGCAGAGACTTCAGGAGGAGAGGGTTGTCAGCGGGGCCAATGTGGAGCCCCCTGTTTGCCTGCAAACTTGAATCTTCCGCGGGTCTTGATCCACCAACAACGGAGCCGCTCACACACCATCAGCCGGAGTACCTGGAGGTTTCACAAGTCTTCATCAGCCTCGTTGCAAATGCCACGCACTTTGCTCCCCTCCCCGCCTGCACTGTTGCGGGGCGAATGGGCGATTGTACTTGCCCCCTTTTTGAATAGGAACCTGTGACTCTTCCCCCCCTTCTCCTCATCCCAGCGTCTCTCCCATTGCACGCTTGGTCTCAGAGCACATCCGCACCGCCGCCTTCTCTCTGTCTACCTGCAGCGCTGGGAGTAGATCGGCTCTGTTCGCTCCCCAACCCCCCTCCCTCTCTCTCTATCTTTCTCGCACACAGACAGTCAATGCAAACCATCGCCGAGCAGCACTCGCTTCCAACGTGGCCAACAGCTCCCTCCTGCTTCTGCAGCAAAAGCAACATCCTGACATTTCCATTCTCCAACATCCTCCCCTTAAAGAGACCCCCCCCTCTCTCCTGCTCTCTTTCGGCAAACTGTTGCCTTTTTTTTAAAGTGGCAGAACAAGTTTGGCAAGACCTTAGCTCAGGGGTATCACGATTAATCAATGCAGACGTAATCGGGAGCGCAGAGACTTGGCAGCACTTGTGTTCGCTGTGGTTGGGAACTCACGAGGAACATGCATCTTGTTATTGCATGCTTGGGTGGTACATACATGTCGCTTGTGTTGAGGCTCCGCCAAATTGCCACCTGTCTGTGACCATACCAGGTTAAAACCTGGCTTGTTCAACCCGTATTTTCTTTTTTCAAACAAGTTATTACACCGTGTACATATACATTTATATGCAGGTGTAGGAAAGAACTGCAGATGCTGGTTTAAATCGAAGGGAGACACAAAATGCTGGAGTAACTCAGCGGGACAGGCAGCATCTCTGGAGAGAAGGAATGGGTGACGTTTCGGATCGAGACCCTTCTTCAGATTGATGAAGAAGGTTCAGACTGATGAAGAAGGGTCTCGACCCGAAACGTCACCAGTTACTCCAGCATTTTGTGTTTATCTCCGATTTAAACCAGCATCTGGTTCTTTCCTATGTATATATATGTTTTATTTATTCATGTGTATATATATTTATACAATGGTATATGGACACACTGATCTGTTCTATATTCATGCCTTCTATATTCTGTGCTGAAGCAAAGCAAGAATTTCATTGTCCTATCTGGGACACATGGCAATAAACTCTCTTGAATCTTGAATCTTGAATATGTGTGCATGTGTATTTTATATATAGTGTATAAATATATATATTACTATTAAATCATGGAACGCAAGTACTTTGTGTTTAATAGTAATATATATATATTCATATATTCATATATTATATATATATTATATTATATTATATTATAATATATATACTATATCATATATTCATATATGTTACACAAAGTATATATACAGTATATATTACACAAAGCATATATATATATATATATATACATATATATATATACACATACATATATATATATATATACATACATACATATATATACATACATATATATATATATACATACATATATATATATATATACATACATATATATATATATACATACATATATATATATATATACATACATATATATATATATATATATACATATATATATACATATATATATACATACATATATATACATATATACATACATATATATATATATATATTACACAAAACACAAAGAACGTACTATATATATATTACTCAAGTTATTTGTATTTAAATAGTAGTATATATTACTATAAAACACAAATAATGAGCTATATGTTTAATATATATATTCATTTGGATTATTAGGTATAAACCTACTGGTTACTAAGACTCAAAAGCAATAAACATTAACACTTACACACTAATGAGTTCCAGTTCTACATATTAAATCAGAATATTGAACGTTAAAAGTCGACCATAGGACTTCAATGTATAATTGGAAATGATATTCAGAAATCCAGGGACGCTGTAAACACAGGGATACTTTGGATAAACGTTACATTTGGCTCACGGGCTGCCTATTAATGTGGCTGCAAAATATCCCCCATCAGCATTATCTTGTGAATTAACAGGTTCGATAACCATTTATCTGACCTGCCTGATGCGTGGATGTTGACCTCCGCTGATGCGGAATCATTAAAATTAATTTAAAGCTGTTATCGTGTGGTAACTAAGTGTTGCTAAAAACCTACCAGATGCCCCAATCCCCCCCCCCTCCTCCCTTCTCACACTTCCACATCAGAGGATCAGGCTAGACATGCACCATTCATGTTCTTTTTTAAAAAGATTTCTAAGCTGTCCAATTGAGCCCTCATTGTCAGGTTCAAAAACCACTTTAGCAATTGGAATGGATACAACAGAGCAATGAATACAAAAATGAACAGATTGCAGAGTCATTTAAGAAGTTGTACACGGAAATATATCACCTGCCATCACAAGATGCGGCAAGATCCATGCACGTGATTAGGCAGTAAGTAGTCTAGAAATGTGTGGCCATGTAGATCGACAGTCAGAACTCCTTTTCCCAGATGGGAACGCCATAGCTTAGAGGACATATCTTTAAGACTTAGACTTTAGAGATACAGCGTGGAACCAGGCCTTTTGGTCCATCGAGTTCGCGCTGACCAGGGCTCACCCAGTACACTAAGCATATTCCATGTTTAAAGATACACTACTTTTCAATTTATGCTTTAAATCCACATATAAATACTAAACTTTAGAGATACAGCGTGGAAACAGGCCCCTCGGCCCACCAAGCCCGCACTGACCAGTGACTGACCGACAAGCACTATCCCACACACTAGGGACTATTTACCATTTACAGATGCCCATTAACCTACAAATCTGCACGGCTTTGGAGTGTTGGAGGAAGCCAGAGCACCTGGAGAAAACCCACGGGGTCATGGGGAGAACGTACAAACTCCACACAGACAGCACCCGTAGTCAGGATCGAAGCCGGGTCTCTGGCGCAGTAAGGCAGCAGCTCTAACGCTGCTCCACTCTGCTGCCCTTTTATAAGGAGAAAGGAAAAAAGTTTAAAGAAGATCTTTCACCGCCCCGTGGTCAAACTGCTGTGTTGAGGCGATCGAGGCTCCTAATGTTGAAGCCCCCGCCGGGCGATGGAAGATCCCGCTGCCGATTTTAAGCTGCGCTGGGCGATGAAACGCCCTGTGAACAGGCCGATTGAAGCCCCACGATTCGGGGGGGACAAAGCTGCTGTTGCTGGAGTTCGGAGTCGGTCACCAACCAGGTCACCTCCCGATGTTACCGTCCACAGGGCACACGGCCAAAGCCTTGCGTGCATGCGTGCGTGTGTGTGTGCATGCACGTGCGGGCGCCACAAAATTGTGTCCCCCCCATGTTTTGATAGCGATTTCCGCCCCAGGCTGTGGTAATGAATTCTGGATTCACCGCCCTTCGGCTAAAGAAATTCTGCTTCATCTCCATTCTAAAGGTACAAACGTGGGTCTGTGGCGCTATGACCTTTACCACAGTGCCACTGTGCCGCCCTAATCTGGCGTTGCAACCCTTCTCCATGCCACGCGGGTTTTTTCTTCGGTTTCCTCCCACACTCCAAAGACGTACAGTTTTTTTTGCAGGTTAATTGGCTTGGTATAATTTTAATTTGGCCTTATTGTGTGTTGGATAGTGCTAATGTGTGGGGATTGCTGGTCATTGCGGACTGGTGGGCCGAAGGGCCTGTTTCCGTGCTGTATCTCCAAACTAAACAAAACTCAGTGGGACAGGCAGCATCTCTGGATAGAACGAATGGGTGACGTTTCAGGTCGAGACCCTTCTTCAGACGGGCCTACTCGAGTCCAAAGCTTGTCAGGCGACCCTCCATGTTTAGCTCCCTCAACCTCTGCTATCCATTCGCCAAATCAGATCAAATGTGCCCACTGCTACTGTGTTCATTCCACACCAGCCTCTACCCATGTCAGATGGCTGTGTTTTAAAATCTCATTGTTTTCAAATCTTCCCATGACACGGCCCATCCCTCGCTCAGCAACCTTCTCCCACCTTGGAACCGGCTTCATAATCTCTGCTGCTGCCTTCCAAATCCAATCACATGTACATTCTCTATTTCATTCATTCCAGCATTAGCAATTCTTCCTTCAGCTTCCTCGATCCTAAATTTGGAATTCTCTCTGAAAATCTCACCGCTTCTCTTCTTTCTCTCACTTCTGACTTGTTTTTCTGGTGATCCGCCCCAAATTCATTTAATCTGGTTTCACGTCAAGTATTTTTTAAAGTAATCCCTCTTTTGAAATGCTTTGGGCATTTTAGATTACAGGTGCTTTATAAATGGAAGTTTTCATGAATATATTACTCAGCTATGTTTAAGAAAACAGTTTAGCGAGATTAAATTGACTATACAATACGTGTAGAAAGGAACTGCAGATGCTGGTTTAAACCAAAGGTAGACACAAAATGCTGGAGTAACGCAGCGGGTCAGGCAGCATCTCTGGAGAGAAGGGATAGGAGAGGTTTCGGGTCGAGCCCTTCTTCAGACTGAGAGTCAGGGGAAAGGGAAACAATAGGCTTAAATTGACTAGACATTGCGGGCAAATTAAAAAAAATCACCATGAAACTATACATGTTTTGCTGTTTTGTTTACATTGTTGCAGCACAAAAACAGGCCCTTCAACCCACCGAGTCAGTGCCAACCAGGGGTTCCTGTACACGAGCACTATCCTACAAACTAGGGACAATTTTACCAAAGCCAATTAACCTTCAAACCTGCACGTCTTTGGAATGTGGGAGGAAACCGGAGCACCCCAAGAAAACCCACGCAGGTCACGGAGAGAACGTAAAAACTCCATACAGACAGCACCCATAGTCGGGATCGAACCTGGGTCTCTGGCACTGTGAGGCAGCAACTCTACCGCTGCGGCACCCTAAATTGTAAATTTTTTATCAGATTGGATGATGCAGTTTGCCTTGGATTATTTAAAACACCCTTCATCAAAACTCAATGATGGGTCATAGACCAGAAACACCTGCTCTGTTTCTCTCACCAAAGATGCTGCCTGGCCTGCTATGTATTAACCATGTTTTCCGTTTCATTTCAGATTGCAGCAATTTGGCTTTCCTTGCAGTTAACAAAACGTAATCAACCTAGTCCTTGGGAGCTACTGTGAATGAACTAATCTCCACTGGCCCTTCTCTGGAACAATGGTGTTGGCTTTTAAAGAGGTCAAACTTCCATCTACCAAGCTTCCTTTCATTGTTGCTCTGACCTCTACTACTGGGTGAATCCACAACTAGTTGTGTCTTTCTAGCTTAACGCTCACATTCCTTGATCTTATTGAAGCTTTTATTAAGCCTGAAAGAGGGTCTCGACCCCAAAACATCACCTATTCATGATCTCCAGAGATGTTGCTTGACCTGCTGAGTTACTCCAGCACTATGTGTCCTTTTGTGTATTAAGATCAGAGCAGACTCGATGGGCCGAATGGTCTAATTCTGCTGCGTCGTCTTATGAACTAACATCTGCAGTTCCTTGTCCCCAAAAGACGTGCAGGTTTGTAGGTTAATTGACTTCTGTTAATTGTCCCTAGTCTGCAGGATAGAACGGGTGATCAATGGTCGGCATGGATTCGGTGGGCCGAAGGGCCTGTTTCCACGCTGCATGTTTAAAGCCTAAAGTCTACTGCAGACTGAAGAGAACCATCCCCAATGGCCAATAAAACAAGCAGCTCTTTCTGAAGCGCAAATACTCAATCACGCAAGCTCATCCACTCTGGGCCAAAATCTCGTTACTTCTGACCATAATACTGTAATTTTTTTAAATAAGCAGAGTATAAACAGTCTGGCAGAAAAGAGTAGCGCCGTGCATCCAGTCAATTATCAGACCTCGTCAATATTCAGGATAGGTTTCCATCATTGCCAGGTGACACATTCATAATTAGCCTCCAACAACCTTGCAACTTGAGAGCATTAACACCAGCTTGTTATTGTCATCAACCCATCCAAAGGATATCAGCAGGCAAGGTCACTGCAACAGCAATTAAATATCCCAAACTAATTCTGTTTAGAGTTACCCCGTGGAAACAGGCCCTTCGGCCCACCCATTCCGCGCCGACCAGCGATCCCCGCACACTAGGGACATTTTTTACATTTATACCAAGGCATTTAACCTACAAACCTGTACGTCTTTGCAGTGTGGGGGGACACCGAAGATCTCGGAGAAAACCCACGCAGGTCACGGGGAGAACGCACAAACTCCGTACTGACCTGTAGTCGGTTCGAACCCGGGTCTCTAGCGTTTTTAGGTTCACTATTGGAACCCTATCACGTCCTTGGTTTAATTTCTTCCCTTTTCACTTTGTTGGCTAAGATGCTTTGGGCTGTGATAGCTATTAAGGCAAACCTATTTGTCACGTTGTGTGTGCGCTGATTCTTTAAGTTATTCAATTTGCCCCATTCCCTCTTCTTCCTAAAGGCAGGCAATGTGTCTTATAAACTATTATCCAATTCAATTTTCAGTTAACAAATAATCTACTTCCATTGTTCCTTCAGGTGGTGCATTCCAATTCAATTCCATGATTCAAGGTGTAAAACAATTTCAATGATCTCTGGACATTTTGTTAACTATTATTTATGTCATCTGGTTACGTAAACTTCTAATGGCGGGAAGAAAATGCTCGCGATGATCATTAAGAATCATTAGCGGTGACTCTGAGCCAGCGGACAATCAGACACAGAGCTTAGCTGACGGCCACAAGAAGGCCAGAGGTCGCCACAACCCATTGGCAACAGTGTCTGGTCCTCTTGTTTTTAGTCCGTTCGCAGTCATCTGGCCCAAGGAGATAAGGCACAAATTTAAGATGCCGTTCCATGTTCTTATACCGGTGCCTAAACACCACTCTGACAACGGTAGCCTTTAAGCAGTAAGTTGCAATGATGAATTATCAGAGTTCTTGCATTAATTTTAGTTTGCCACCTGGTATGATTTTTTTTCCCCTTTAATCCTCAAACAAGTTATGCAAAGGTTTAATTTACATGTTATACACATTGGCAACCTGTTCATGAGATCATAAGACATGGCAGCAGAATTAGGCCATTCGGCCCATCGAGTCTGATCTGCCATTCGATCATGGCAGATCTATCATTCCTCCAACCCCATTCTCCTGCTTTCTCCCCGTACCCTTTGGCACCCTTGCCAATCAAGAACGTATCAATCTCCGCTTCCAAAATACCTTATGACGGCCTCCACAGCCATCTGTGGCAATGAATTCCACCGGTTCACCACCCTCTGTCTAAATAAATTTCTCCTCATCTCCGTTCCAAAGGTGCGTGCTTTTATTCCGAGGCTGTGCCCTCTGGTCCTAGACTCTCCCACTACTGGGCACATCCATTCTGTCTTGCCCTCTTAATGTTACTATTCTCAGATATGGCCACTTTATTTTACTAAACATATAATTGATACAATGAGGGAGACACTCCAGGATGAGATGCCGCTGACACCCTTCCTGGTTAACATTCGGTTGGGAAGTCTTTGCTGGGGTGAATTGGGCATCAAGGAAGAACACTTGATACAAGGAGCAAGATGATCAGTGATGGATGTACATACCATACGTGTAAAATAATTGAACATCGATGATCATTGGCGGAGGAATTGCAAGGGGACCTCATTGGAACTTACCGATCAGTGAAAGGCCTGGATAGAGTGTAGGTGGAGAGGATGTTTCCACTGGTGGGAGTCTAGGACCAGAGGTCAGATCCTTAGAATTAAATGACGTTCCTTTAGGAAGGAGATGAGGAGGAATTCCTTTAGTCAGAGGGTGGTGAATCTGTGGAATTCATTGCCACAGAGGGCTGTGGAGGCCAACTCAATGGGTATTTTTAAGGCAGAGATAGATTCTTGATTAGTACGGGTGTTAGGGGTTTCCATGCTGTATCTCTAAAGTCAAAATTCCAAAGACATGCAGGTTTGGAAGTTAAAATAAGGTCATAAGTGATAGGGGCAGAATCGGACATTTGGCCCATTAAGTTTACTCTGCCATTCAATCATAGCTATCTGTCTCTCCCTCCTAACCCCATTCTCCTGCCTTCTCCCCATACCCCTGACACCCGCACTATTTTCTCTTCAATAATTCCAGAAGATTTCCCTTCTCCAAAACCATGCCATCTTTGGCCTGTTTTATCATGAACATTTTATCATAATATCTGGTAAACTAAGCTAAACACTGCTCATCATTCGAACGAACCAGCCACTTCTCTATAATCTTAGTGTTAAAAAAGTTTTCATATTTCTGCTTCGTTTCCATAATGTATAACAATGGGCATGCAGGTGCAGCAGGCAGTGAAGAAAGCGAATGGTATGTTAGCTTTCATAGCAAAAGGATTTGAGTATAGGAGCAGGGAGGTTCTACTGCAGTTGTACAGGGTCTTGGTGAGACCACACCTGGAGTATTGCGTACAGTTTTGGTCTCCAAATCTGAGGAAGGACATTATTGCCATAGAGGGAGTGCAGAGAAGGTTCACCAGACTGATTCCTGGGATGTCAGGACTGTCTTATGAAGAAAGACTGGATAGACTTGGTTTATACTCTCTAGAATTTAGGAGATTGAGAGGGGATCTTATAGAAACTTACAAAATTCTTAAGGGGTTGGACAGGCTAGATGCAGGGAGATTGCTCCCGATGTTGGGGAAGTCCAGGACAAGGGGTCACAGCTTAAGGATAAGGGGGAAATCCTTTAAAACCGAGATGAGAAGAACTTTTTTCACACAGAGAGTGGTGAATCTCTGGAACTCCCTGCCACAGAGGGTAGTCGAGGCCAGTTCATTGGCTATATTTAAGAGGGAGTTAGATGTGGCCCTTGTGGCTAAGGGGATCAGAGGGTATGGAGAGAAGGCAGGTACGGGATACTGAGTTGGATGATCAGCCATGATCATATTGAATGGCGGTGCAGGCTCGAAGGGCCGAATGGCCTACTCCTACACCTAATTTCTATGTTTCTATGTTTCTCTATAATCTTAGTGTTAAAAAAGTTTTCATATTTCTGCTTAATTTCCATAATGTATAACAAGCTGTTAGTTTTTAGTCTATTGTCATGTGTACCGAGGTACAGTGAAAAGCTTTTGTTGCGCGCTAACCAGTCGGCGGAAAGGCAGTACATGATTACAATCGAGCCGTCCACAGTTAATGTGCTAACAGGTTTGGATGTTTCAGTCACTGACAGCTGGTGTGACTTGGCAGTGAAGACAGAAACGCTGATTCTGTAAACAGATGACATCCAGCCCAAAATGTTTGCCCTTTACCTTGCATGCCAGCTTGCAAATAAAGCTTGCCCTTTATAATGGGCATCCCTCTCATCTCACAGTCTGAAGATCATGGCTTGAATCGGCACACTGGAGGTGTGAGCACATCCTTCAGCTCCCCTTTGATGTAGGAATGCTCTGGTCTGGTGCCACCTGCGAGACATAATATCACACCGAGTCCTTATCTATCATCTACCTGTTGAAGTTAATAGAACCCCTGGTATTTTAGTTATCGAGATACAGCATGGAAACATCTCCTTCGGCTCACCGAGTCCACGTCGATCACCCATTCACACTATCCTACTTTCCCATCCATTCCCCACACATTTATTGTGTATATAGTTTGTTTTTAAAATACAGCATGGAAACAGGCCCACCGAGTCCGCACGGCCCAAAGATCAACTGTACACTAGTTCTATGTTATCCCACCTACACACTGGTGTCCAATTTACACAAAGCCAATTAACCTACAAATCTGCACGTCTTTGGAGCGTGGGAGGAAACCGGTGCACCCGGAGAAAACCCACAAGGTCCCAGGGAGAAAGTAGTCAGATCGAACCTGGGTCTCTGGCACTGCACGGCAGCAACTCTACTGCTCTGCCACCTTGCCGTTCGCTGTGTGTGTGTGTGTGTGTGTGTGTGTGTGTGTATATAGGCACACATATGTAAACCTAATACTTTGTAAACACCATATAAGCAAAAAAAAGTTCAGTGTCTATGTAAATGTGTGTGTGTGTATATATTATATATACAGTACATATCCATACGCACATACATACACACACATACATACATATACAACAAAATTTCAACTTTTTAAATTGTTTATTAAGGCGTTTACAGAGTACTATGTTTCACAAATCTTTGTGCTGCTACAAGTAAGAATTTCAGTTTTCCCTTTCAAGACATGTGACGATAAAACACTCTTGACTTTTACTGCACTCGCTGTCAATTTAAACTTTATTATGAACTACAGTCTTCTCCGTGTGCTCTGTGTCTTCAGGGGTTTCCATAAACAGGATCCTTTCCAATTGAAAATAGGCAGGCACAAAAAGCTGGAGTAACTCAGCGGGACAGGCAGCATCCTCGACCCGAAACGTCACCCATTCCTTCTCTCCAGAGATGCTGCCTGTCCCGCTGAGTTACTCCAGCTTTTTAGTGTCCATCTTCGGTTTAAACCATCATCCGCAGTTCCTTCCTACACATTCCAATTCCATTTGAGGCAGGGCAGCGGATGGTAAAGCACTTGCGGAGGGAGAAATCCAACCCCAAGTATACAAGTCGGCCACGGTGGGCGCAAACCCGGCGTATTGCAGTCTGCTTCCCGTCCATGATTCCAGTGAATGAAACCTGAAGTGTATATCAACCCTTCTCCTGACCCGTAGAATGGTGAAGACGCTGCCTTTGTTTCAGTGATATATATCAAAGTACAACAGGGCGCACTCGTGGTAAAGTTGGCGAAGATCGTGGACGTGAAATACTAAATGGCATCAAGTCCTGCCACTGTCGAATCGAACACTTGATAGCAGGTCTTCTGGTCCAAACCTTCCCCAACGTAATAGGACTTGAGGCAGCACTCCAGCCATGGATAATCCTCTGTGGGCACATGGATAACAGAGGTGTCAGCATGCTCACCACAGACGGCCTGATCAACACCCCAAACTCTGCTCACCTAATTCCCTATCAGAAGGGACAATTACTAAATGGTTTAATTAATTTCATGGACAAAAGGAATCAAATATAGGAGCAAAAAGGTCCTTCTGCAGTTGTACAGAGCCCTAGTGAGACCACACCTGGAGTATTGTGTGCAGTTTTGGTCCCCTCATTTGAGGAAGGCATTCTTGCTATTGAGGGAGTGCAGCGTAGGTTTACAAGGTTAATTTCCGGGATGGCGGGACTGTTATATGCTGAGAGAATGGAGCAGCTGGGCTTGTACACTCTGGAGTTTAGAAGGATGAGAGGATATCTCATTGAAACATATAGGATTGTTAAGGGTTTGGACACGCTAGAGGCAGGAAACATGTTCCCGATGTTGGGGGAATCCAGAACCAGGGGCCACAGTTTAAGAATAAGGAGTAAGCCATATAGAACGGAGACGAGGAAACACTTTTTCTCACAGAGAGTGGTGAGTCGGTGGAATCCTCTGCCAAGAGAGGGCGGTGGAGGCAAGTTCTCTGGATGATTTCAAGAGAGAGCTAGATAGGGGTCTTATAAATAGTGGAGTCAAGAGATATGGGGAGAAGGCAGGAACGGGGTACTGACTGGGGATGAT